>NW_026000170.1:5396400-5520230 GCF_001458135.2 Marmota marmota marmota | reverse complement strand
TATATATATATATATATATATATATATCAGCAATGAGATAAAGCCATGTATTTGTGTTTTTTTAATAAACTACAGAGCAATGGCATAATTGCAAAGCCATAAATAGTTTTTCAGTCAATGTCAGCATAGATCTTTTCTTAAGAGAAGAACAAGTGCCCGATTTTAATATTACCTACAGGGTTTCTCCACTCTCTTAACCAGAATCCTAAGTCCATTAATATTTTGAGAAGAAATATGCATTATCCTTAGCCATAAAATTAGGCGATATTGGTTTCTTACAGTTGGAATCAATACTAATTACACACTTCCAGTTCTCTCCATTATACAATGCCTTCTGTTAGAGCACTGGACAACTATTTCTTTTGTTTTTCTTCAGCTAAAAGTAAATTGTAAAGAAATCAATTCAGTTTGGATACTGGATTCATGACATTTATTGTTTTTTCATGTTTTCTATCACATAAAAGGAGCTCATTATTCAACTAATCCACATACATACAACTAAAAACAAGTCACTGACAATATCCCAGCTGTTATTTTTAAATATACAAGTACTGTCCTATCCCAGATACTTAAAAATAAGAAAACCAATGCTAATATATTCTGTCAACAACTAGAATTATCCCAAACAGCAGTAGCCAAAGTTAGTTGATAAATGCATCCTATGCTCCAGATGGAACTCAAACTCAACTGCAAATGACATACAGAAACTGTGAAAAACACACAATAACATACATAACTCTCAGAACCAGGTATTTTTAGAACCTTATGATCATTTCTTGAATTTTTAAGTTTTGACTGTCAATTACAAAAAGTGTCAAGGAAAAACCTGACCTGAGTGTACTGAAGTATTTTTGTGGCATTAGCAACCCTAAGTCTTCTCTTATTGACATTTCCTTTTTGTATCTTTGATCTGCCATCTTGAAAGTAAACATGAGACTGTTTTTACTAGACAGTACTTTATAAAAATATTCCCTATTTATCAATATGGGATTCTCATTTACACAATGATTGACTCTAGGGTCATGCCACTTAGAAATGTCTTACCCACTCTTTTCTGTCCTATGAGTTCTTCAAAAAGTGGTGCATTCATGGACTAGGCAACAGTAGACAGAGGAGTCAACATGACACACATAAACGGAAGTTACAGAGTAGGCGCCACACAGCAAAGACGGAAGATGAGGGGTTTGGAGTTCAGCCTGTATTTCTCCTTAAAGTGAAATGTTGCCATCTCTCAAACAAACCAAACTTGACCCACAAGGCCCAGCTCAATAACTTCTTTGAGAAGCTCTTCCCATACAAATCACTGACATTTTACGAACTACAGTGGAAGTAAAGGTGTCAAATTTATCTGAATATACAGTTTGTCTGAATGTGATTCAGGAAGCACATGCATCAGATCACACTGGGTGATTTTAAAATTACAAATTATCACCCCAGATTTACCAAACAAGAAATTCAGGAAATGATACCCTGCAACCTGCATTTAAATGAGCCCCTAGAGTGATTCCCTTCAAGTTTAGGAACTACTAAAATTTAAGAACTGATCTATGCATGTTTGAAGTTCAATAGTTGGTGGCTGAATTATCACTTAAGGCCACAAAATAGAATAATATTTCCAAAAGGGGAAAATACAATCATAAAGATTAAATGTGGCCTATTAGAAAATTAAATACAAAAACAGAAGAAAAGTCAGTTTCAAGAAAGTAGATATATTATAATAAAAGTGGATATAATCACACAAAGAATAGACCATAAAAGGAATTAGATACTCAGAAGAAATGCTAGAAGCACACACACACACACAAACACACGTATACACAAAGAGAAAGAAAAACTAATATTAAGATAAAAATGAGTGTGTTCTATTATAAAAGATGAATGGTCACTCATTTATTTACAAATTCACACAAACAGTATTACTGTGCTTAGATGCTAAAAGAAGTCATTGAAGAAAATGTTTTCTTATTTTGTATTAACAGGGGAAAAGAAACAAAACAGTTCTTTCTAGATAAGTTGAATTTTTATTTCTTTTTTTTTTAAGGCACAAAAATCACTACACTTCATTGTTTCCCATTCCCTTTTATAGTCTTAATATAGTACTATATATTACTTGATTCCCCCTAAAGAGCTAAAATCTAAAATCTATTTTTATACTTTGAACAACTCAAATACATGAAAATCCATGTTTATATTTTTAAAAGATAATGATAACCCTTTATTTTAAAATTTATTTTAAGGGATTCAAAAAAGAATGATGAAGTATATTCTTATATTGGAAAGTCAAGCAAACACGACACATACAATATGTTGTTGACAAGTATAATAATTAGCCAGACGCAGTGCTGCAAGCCTAATAATCCCAGTGGCTCAGGAGGCTGAGGCAGGAAGATTGGAAGTACAAGGCTGGTCTCAGCAATTTAGCAAGATCCCAAGCAACTAAGAGACCCTGTCTCAAAATAAAATCTAAAAAGGCCTGGGGATGTGGCTCAGTGGTTAAGTGCCCCTAGGTTCAATCCCTGCTACCAAAACAAACAAACAAGTATAATAATTAGTCCTACAATAAAGAAAAACTGGGAAAACAGTAAATATCTAAGCAATGAAAAATTAAGCAAAATCTTCAAAAGGAAATCCAATACAATAACATTCAAAATGGTAAGTCATTTGGAAGAATATTTAATGGCATGGGCACATATTAATGATATAAAACAAATTAATTTTTTTATCTCAGTCATGGTAAAATTTTGTATAGGAAAATATTAGAATAAATCAACATTTCAGGTAATCATCTTAATTTTATTGTCTGCTTTCTGAATTTTTGTTTGGATATTTCAGATTTTCTAAAATGTATGTTTATTTATATGATGAAAAAATAAACAGAAAAAAGAAAAAACCCCAGGATAATTATATCCTTTTCATATTTTCCAAAAAGTTCACTTTTCATTAGGATATTTTTATTTTTCTCCATATTTCCTTAAAAATAACAAGTTTATTAGAACAGATTTAAATTAAGAAAATAACGACTTTTCAAGTTGTATTCTTTTTCACTTGATTATATTTGCTTTAATGTTGGTGATTATTGTTAATGATCATGAGTAAGTGATTTCTAAAATTCTGTTTTTATTTCCTAGAGAAATATGTTTCCTATTGACTTTCCATGGTGCTAAGGCTAATGGGTGCATTAGTGATAGTTGAATAATTATGCCTTTCGGGAACCCAACTGGGGACTAGGAATTTTGTTAATTTTTAAGGAACATGGGCTTGGCCAAGAGGCTTTGGATGCCCATCACCTTGCAGAACATACTTTTTAAAAGAACTTTTCATTATAGAAAACAGGTATTTGTTTAGTTCCTAAATGTGTACATGGAGAAAATTGAATTTGTTCTTTTGAGTTGTGAATTAATTTGCCAGCCTTGTGCTTGTTTATCTTTCACTGTGCATACACATTCTCTTAGTTTGCCTACAAAAAGAAAGCATTTTAGCTTCAGATAACAGAATCCCCTATGGCATAGGAGATATGCATGCAATGTGAGATTCTATCTCTCAGCATCTAGGACAGAAAGCCAAGACTCAGAACTGCAAAATCTTAGTGAGTCCTATATTGCTTTCAAATTGCATTTATCCTAAGTTTAGACTAGAAATAATATGGCATTTCTTCTCAAAATAGTAGCAAAAAATACATTAAGCATTTACTATGTGCCAAGCACTAAGAGGTTCCAGGCATTATCTCATGTGTTCTCAGTATTTCTTCTGGCACTTAAGAAGTAGAAAACCCATTCCTTTTAAAAAAAGATAAAGGTCATTTAAAAAAATTAATCTTTGTTCCCTGCATTCTTCCTAAGTTTGCCTTCTCTTTTTTCCTCCATGTTACATACATATGTACACACACATACCTGTCTATTTACTTGAACAATGTATTTTATTGATCAGAAATGTTTGTCTTTTAAAAAAAAAATTTATCGGGACTACAAATGGATGGAAGAGTATTAAGGGTGGAAAGTGCTCAGAAACATGAATATGGCGGCTTGTCTGATAGCACAGAATGCTTTTGTGCTATCATTTATGTAAGCTATGCTGAACTAAATCAAGCCAAAAATACTTGTTCTGTGATTCAGCCTTGGCCCACAGTGGGCCTTCACTCCATTTCACTTCCTCATCTTTATTGCATTTTAACATAGTAGACGTAGAATAAGAAGGGTCCTCGGCCAGAAACAACATGCTCTTCCTAAGAACAACCCATTAGGCTGCATCTCTGCAAGCACCTTCTCCATTTGCTCACTGAACCCAAGCATTTGCCATCCTAGTCTGTGCAGAAAGAAGTTCTTGCTTCTTCAGAGTATGAGCAGAGGAGTATATTTCATTTACATATATTCTAATTTTCAGCTTTTTATCTATTGATACGACTCTTAAAATGTTGGCCAAAAAATGTGAGAAAACTTGTTTACAGCCTTGATTTTGAGGGTAGAAAGGGAAATATGAATTACAAAGTAATGCAAAAAAATGAAAATGAAACATCTTGAAACCAGAATTAACCTCCAAAGTGTAAGTAAACAGAACATGACAGAGACAGAACTAAATACGTGATCCAAAGTCAAAAGAATTAGTCACAAAACTCAGCTTCAATCAACTAAATGCAAATTGTCCAAAACCCCTGTGTTGATGTATCAGTTTAAGCCAAAAAAAAATTAGTATTTTCAAATTAAGATTATAGAGATCAGGAAAGAATCCACTATGGAATGCACAAGTGGGAGACATAAGGCACCGAAATTATTAAGCCATGAATATTGAAACAGGGCTTCATTTATTAATTCATGCATTTTTAAGCCTATTAAGAGATCAAACTAACTTCAAAAATCAGTTTTATTTTCTTCCAAAATGATGTTTTACTGTAGAAGTCACCAGTGAGAAGAAACTTAAACTATTTGTATTTGATGGTTTTAACTACCAGATATTTGATCCTATACATATACCAACACTTAAGTTATTTTTCATTTAATTCATTTAACAATTACTATCATTAGACTGATGTCAGTTAGCTGGAAGACTACAGGATCCCCTATGCTTCCCATTACCAAATCAAGGAAGCAATAGCTATGATTTTATTGTATTGCTTGACGGACACTTCAATAGGATTTGCAGTAGGGATTTGACAGAGGAACAGAGACCAAGAATGGCAAGAAGGGATCAACCTGGGCACAGTGGTAGTCACTGTAATCCCAGCTACTAGGGAGCGTTGAGGCAGAAGGATACCCGTTAAAGGTCACAATGGGCAACTTATTGAGACCATGTCTCAAAATAAAAACTAAAAAGGGGTAGGGACGTAACTCAGTGGTAGAATGCCTCTGGGCTGAATCATCAGTACTGAGGGGGAAAAAGGTGTTAAAGTAACAGCATTTACATCCCATCTCCCTATTTGAGATCAAACTTGAACCCAAAGGGAATTAACAGAGCATAAATGAGTAAGAGGGAGGCCCCTCAGTAGTCCCCACTAATGCCAATGAAATCTAAGTGTTTGCTCTTCAGAAGCCTGCAGCCCACATACCCTGAACCTAGTTTGGAGAGTTTCCAGGGAATACATACTACTGCACTATCCCAGAGAAAACGTTTAGCCCCATTGTGACTTCCTTTACCCAAGCTCCTGCTACATAAAGCCATCTTGAGAGTGTATTCATCCTTAGCCTGGAAGCAGCCATTCCCGCACACCCACTCCTGGGAATCAGCTGGGCAACCCACCCTGAGCAGCTCTACCCACCCAGGTCCTGCAAAGGCCCATATAACCTTCAGGCACTGGAAGTTGCCCTACCTAGCACTCCAAAAACAGATTAGAACAAGCAAATGAAAGAATTTCTGACCCTAAAGACAGGTCTTTTCAAATAACTTAACAAAAATTAAAAAAAATTAAAAGAAAACCTACAAGAGGTACATATTCAATGCAATCATCATCAAAATGCCAATGGCATCCTTTACAGAAACAAAATAATCATCATAAAATTCATATGGAATGGACAAAAGACCCTCCAAAGCTAAAGTAACTTTGAACAGAAGGAACGAAGTAGGAGACATTGAAATACCTGACTTTAAAATATACTACTAAGCTATTATGACTGAAACTGCATGGTACTGGCATAAAAAAAGTGACACACAGATCAATGCAACAGAGAACTCATAAATAAATCCACACATCTGCATGCAATTGATCTTCAACCAAGGTGACAAAAACATACATATTTGTCACTATATTCAAAAATATTAACTTAAAATGGACCTGACATCTAAATAAAAGAACTACTAGAAAATAAAATAAATAACAAAATAAGTAAATAAATAAGAAAATAAATAAATAAATAAACATTTTAAGATATTACTATAGACAATTATTTTGGGGGAAAATCCCCAAAACAACAGATAATAAAAGCAAATGGGATAATATTAGACAAATGAGCTTGCATTAGGAAAAACTCAACAGCACAAAGAAACAACCTGAAAAATGGGAGAAAATGTTCATAAAATCCCTCCAACTAGAGATCAATATCCATAATATATAAGCAGCTCAAAATACTCATCAGGAAAAATACAATCTGATTTAAAAATGAAAAAAAAAAGATCTACATACACATTTCAAAAGATATACAAATGACCAACAAGTACCTCAGAATGCTCACCATCACTAATCATCATGGCAATGTAAATCAAAACCACAGTAAGACATCACTTGGCCCTGGTTAGCATGGCTATAATCAATAAGGAAAAAGATAACAAATGATGGTGAGGATACACAGAAAGGGAAACACTTATGTACTATGGATGGAAATGTAAGTTACTGCAGCCATCACGGAAAACAGGCTGGGGGATCCTCAAAAAATTAAAATAAAATGCCCATATGACCCAACTATCCCATTACTGGCTAAACATAAAAAGAAAATTAAGTAAGTATATGAGAGAGATGCCTGAACTTTTATATTTATTGCAGTGCTATTCACAGTAGCTCATAAATGGACTCAAACAAGGTCCCCAATCATGGATGAATGAATTAAAGAAAATTACACACACACGCACACGAAGAGAATATTATTCAGCCACAAAAAGGAATGAAATCATATCATTTGCAACAACATGGGTGGAATTAAAGGACATTTTGTTAAGTGAAATAAACTAGGAATAGAATTACCACATGTTCTCACCTACATGTGGAAGCCAAAAAAAGCTGGTTTTATAGAAGTAGAGAGAACAGTGGTCACTAGCTGAGAGTGATCACCAGCTGCTAGGAAGGTTATCAGGAAGGGGAATAGAGGGAGGTCTGAGAATGGCTACCAAAATACAGTTTGATAGAAGGAATCAATTCTGAATCAATTCTGACTGTAATTAACACAAATTATTTTATGTTTTATGAAACTGGAATAAAAAAGTTAGAAGGTTCCCACTGTTAGGTGTGTGGGAGACCTTGCCTTTTGGTTTTATTTCCCCCATGGGGGCAGCGGGGAGGTTCTCCTCATTGAAGTTTTCACCTGGCAAGAAGAACATCATGTAATCCCTTACCCCTCCCCCTCCTCTGCAAAGGGCACCAAAGTCAAAAGTTTTCTCCACCAATCCCCACAGGGTATGGTGTCTGCTTGCAAATCCTGCATCTGTCCTTTTTTCATTCTGTGATCTAGTCCTGAGTCACCCTGCCAATCAGCACCCACCAAGTCGCCAATCAACCCTTCTTAAGCTGATGCTCTCTGCTCTCTTCTGCAGCTCTCTTCTTCTCCCTTTCTGCCCTCTTCCTCTCCTTTTCTTCCCCTTTGGGCACCCTCCTCCCCCAATAGAATCTCTTGGTTGAGTTGCCATCATCTCAGGTGAATCACTCCACTAGCCTTTCACCCACTGCATAGAAAGGAACATTGTTTAGGAATCTGGAAAAACTAATTTCTCTGATCTGATCATCATACATTGTACATATGCATTAATTTATCACTCTGTAGTCCAGAAATATGTACAAATATTATCTGCCAATTAAAAATGCATTTTTAAGAATTTAAAAAAAAAATAAGTACTGGTCTTATTATCCCATGCTTAAAATAGTTCCCAAAAGGGCAACACCAAATAAAGTTGAAATTGTTAAATAGTTCAAAACTTATTAATACCTCTTAATGTGATCAGGATCTGTCAGTAGATCTTAAGGTCTTTCCTGCAAGGTCACCACACCTGGTACTACACAACCACACACCCTTTTCACTTGGTGTCCTAGGATTGGCAATTTGAGGGTGGAAGTTGCAGATTCTGCATCTGTCCTTTTCTCATTCTGTGATCTAGTCCTCCTAATTAACTCTTCCACATCCCCTCTTCTACTTCACTGGGAACTTTCAGCTTCACGGATCTGATAAAACCTTTTACAAATCTAGAAAAGCACAGCAGCCAAGATGCTACACTGTACATTAAAAAATAAACCTATAATCTGTATTATTGTTGCTGCATCTATAATCTGAAATAGCAGGTAGTTTTTTGTCACTTAACTTGGTAATAATGTGCCATTCATTTTCAATAGACATCTTTTTTGTTTTTATCTTTTTTACTAGAAGGTGAAATTGTGGGAAGCATTATATAAATACTGGCTTACTAGTGTCTGAGAGGTACATTTCCTTTATGAGCAAAGTTAAGTAGGACATTATGTTGACAGAAGAAAGGAATATTCAAGGAGCAAGTCCTCATTCCCAAAAACCTGGATTCAAAAGCATACTGAACATTAATAATGTAATAGTGGTGCACTTCGCCTTTTGAATATAGTCCTTAGAGCTCTGAGGCTGATTTTAAAAGGGACATTTCCTCCTCCCCTTTCTTCTTTTTCTCCCCTTCCCTAACAGGATTAGGGAGACAGGGTTATCTTTGCTCCCCATCTTAGGCCTAGTTATCTGTCCTTGAGCATGCACTCACCGGAGTAAAGGATGGCACCAGAAAATCTAGGAAGTAACCATCTCCCAAAATAACAAGTGAATTTCAACACCCCATAAGAGCACCCCTGGGACACCCTACCCCCCAAGTCAGGGCACACCTGGAATGTGGCCTTGAATTCATTAAAAACAAACAAACAAAAACCCTCTGATCCCCCTAATGGGCAGAATCATAGCTTCTGGGACAAAAATTCTCTGTGCCTCCTTTTTACTAGCAAAGCAATAAACCTTCTTTTTTTCCTTTTTCTCAAAACCATGTCCTTGTTATTGAATTGGCATTAGGGACAAGGTTGGAGCTTTCAATAACAATAAGAAATGTTATACTTTTATTCAGTGTTGTAGATGTGTAAGCAGAAAAGGTGGTAAGCATTCAGAAAACTAACAATTTGAAAACATGTGAAAGAAACAAATTATCTAAAGCACTGATGTTCAAATATCTTAAAATCACTAAACTATCCAAAGTCCACCTGCTAGACAAAAACACGGAACGAGATTCCATGATTTTTCAAAATGACAGAAAAGAGAAAAATGTTCAGGATTTTACTGTTATGGATTTTAGTTGGTATATAGAATAATATATAGTTAATTAAAATACTACAAATTTTGCATTAAAGCTTAATCATCCTTTTCTATAGTTTTCATGGATGTGCCTAATTTGCTGTACAAATGTGAATATATTAATAAATGTCTTCTAGAAATAGCACAATATCCAGGAACCGCTCAGTGTGCTAAGATTGATTATACTTCTACATGAACAGTTAGCAATAAAATAACTGACTATTAACATACAAAGGCATAATTCATTTTCATGTCAAAGAATAATAGGACATGGAATGATGAACTATAATTTCATTCTGAGAATTTACTTTTTAGATACCTTCCCAACGTAAAGGTTTGGATTTAACCCATTCCTGCCAAATGACATTATGTAAAGACCTACAGATTCTCATTTATTTAAGAACAAATAATTCAACAGGCTCCCAGTGAGTTTAAATTGGAGGACTGTTTATTCAAAAGAATTCCAAATAAATGCTCAATGACAGGTGGGGGTTGGGACCCTCCAGGAAAAAGCAAAGTATTGGAAATTCATTTGAAATAACATGTCTATCTAACTCTCTTAACATGAATACAAAGACACACCATGGGGTGGGAAGAAAAAAGAAAATGTCAAATGTTCTTGCCTTAATGATCTCCCAGGAGCACACAAAAGCCAAA
Organism: Marmota marmota marmota; assembly: GCF_001458135.2. Classification (NCBI taxonomy): domain Eukaryota; kingdom Metazoa; phylum Chordata; class Mammalia; order Rodentia; family Sciuridae; genus Marmota; species Marmota marmota. The sequence goes on along the minus strand of NW_026000170.1, from coordinate 5,510,091 downwards.
CATTTGTGAAGGCCTAAGAAAGACTACATCATGAACTACTAGAGTTAGTACATTCTGAGCTACTCCAGTGTGTATATTATCAGATTTATAGAATATGGTTACTTTATCTTAAAATCCACATACGAAATATAGACAAAGTTAGACCTATTTGTTTTCTAAGTGGTTTGTATGGGGAAAAATAAGAACAAGAAACTCTGCTTTAGGGTTTGCATAGTAAAGAAATTCAAGTGACCTTTTCAGTTTTTAGGAGTCTTTGCTTCTTCCCTCAGATTCCTTCTTGAGGATCCTTTCTGATCAAGGGAGGGGGGGAAAGACCTCCAAATATAAGGTCTCAATCCATTCCTGCATCTCTGCAGGTTTCTGTAGAAGAGCATTTTCATTTGGGGGTTCCCAACTTTCAGCCAAAGAGTTTGCTAATATGACAATGAAAACTGTCTTTGGAATCCTAATCCAGGCGGTCTTGCTTATTTTGTGCTTAATTTGCTGTGCAAACCTGAACCTAAGGGGACACAGTGATTTCATTATGATGAAAGCACTACACAAACAGTATTAGAATTTAACAGAGTTTAAAGGAGATAATTGCACTGATAAACACTTCCAAAGATGACCAGTTAGGAGAGAGAAAAGAGAGGGAAGGAGGGTGGAAAGGAGAGGGAGGGAGAGGTGAGGGGAGGGAGAGAGAGAAGAAAACTTCCTGTGGCAGCTTTGCCTAAAGTAAGGCCTTCTCAATGCAAATTCTCTAATATCAAATACAGCCTTCTCTACACATTAAGAATAAAATAAAATGAATTAAAATAAAATTGTTATCACAGAAAACCCTCTTCATTAGCAAGACATCCTTCAGGTCATGCATTAGAGAACTCCTTTGTAGTAATCAGACTCCACAAAACACAATGGGTCAAAAATGGGTGAGTCATAAACTTCTTAGCTAGGAAGAGGTAGTGGCTTTTGATTTTTTTTTTCATTTTTCATGACTGAATTTTAATTTAGGGTGTCGTCATTGATAAGGAGCTAACACAGGAGGAAGTGAAATTAAGGGAATAGAGTGCACCCCCCCACTAGCTGCATATATTCTTATTAAAAAAAAAGTAATTTATCTATGACTATTCTGGCCCTACCCTGGCTTAAGTCAATATGATAAGTCAACATTCCTGACAAACAACCTGCTATCCTTTAAGCTATTCACTCAAACCAAAGGAATTTAAGACTCCTTCCTAATGATAAAAACACAAGTTACCCTGAAGGGGGTCTTTAATGACCTTTATACAGAACAAAGATTCCAGGACTCAGGAAGACAGGATAAGTAAAAGCAAAGTCTACAGATTATAAATAAGCAAAGGCCAAGGGCCTAGAGTTGCCTTTAGATCTTTAGCATGTTATTATAATAGTAAAATCTGCACCCCACCATGGGTTTTGCTTGGGTACCTGTGGGTAAGACCAGGTTTTGTAAGGGTAAAAGAAATTGAAGTTAAAGCGTAAAAGTTAAAGGGTAAGAGACCGGGTGTTGTAAAAGTTTCTAAGCTGCAAGGTCTGAGTTAAAATGTAAAGGAGGTATTGTTAGGTTTCTATGCTACCTGCAAAACCTGAAATTTCTGTAGCTGTTAAGACAATGCTTAGAACCGCCCAGTAAACATTTCCCCTGATTGTCTGGTTGTTTAATAACTGAAGGGGTCTGTGTGGTTGCACGTAGGCCTTGCAGGGCCTGAACCAATCAGTTTGAATGTGTACTCTCCTTAGGAATGACCTATCACTCCAGCCTGACCTGTTCCCGCCAATGAATGAACTAATCATGTTTAGGAGTTGTTGTTCAATTTTCCCGCGCCTCATGATGATTTGTTCTGATGTATACAAAGCCCTCCGCCCTCCCCAAAAAGTGTACTTAAGCAGTGCTCAGCCCCTGCTCGGGGCTCTGGGCTGCTTTCCCTTCTTGAGTGGGCACGGAGCCCCAGCATGCTGGTTCAATAAATCCCCTTCTGCCAATTGCATGAGTGGTCACTTGGTGGTCTCTTTCTCCGACGTTTCGCGGGACCCTTACAGTTTCAGCAGGGACTTGAAAATTTGAGGCAGTTCTACTCTCTATCAAAAGTTTAAAGGTGGGGCTGGGGATGTGGCTCTAGCGGTAGCATGCTCTCCTGGCATACTTGGGGCGCTGGGTTCGATCCTCAGCACCACATAAAAATAAAAAACTAAAGATGTTGTGTCCACCGAAAACTAAAAAATAAATATTTAAAAAAAAAAATTCTCTCTCTTAAAAAAAAAAGAAAAGATTAAAGGTAATGCCTGGACAGGACTCTGGAAACTTCCCTAAGACCCCCAATAAAACTGGGAAAAAAGAAGCACATTGTCACTCTGTCCTCTGAGAAGACCCACTCTCTCTCTAGAGTGTCTTTTCCCCCCTCCTTTCACTTCTAATGGAGTTTGCTATACTTTTTGGAATTTGCTATACTTTTACTGTTTGTTTTTTTTTTCTGCAATTTTCTCATCCAAAAGCACAGGAGACAAGAACACAATGCAGTCTACTATAACAATCATCATTCAGATTTCCAAGGAGAAAAACCCTGAACTACCCTCATTTATAGGTTCACCCAATGCATGAGTTTAAATTGGAGGAATTTTTTTTTTTTTCAAAAAGAACCCCAAACAAATGTTTAATGGAAAAAAAAATCAGGAAAAGGCAAAATATGAGAAATTTACTGCTATTCTCAAACATTATAATTCTTCACAAAACTTTTATTAACTTCTTTTACTTCCTCTTTGCTAACAGCTAACTTTGTCTTGTTTTTCTAATATGTTCTGATGTCCCCTGACAAGTCTTAAATTTAAGACACTCGGCTTTTGTAGAATCTCATTAATCTTGATTTCTTCTTCTCACAGGCCTATCATTTGAAATTGCTGTCTAATTTCTTTTCTTTTTCAATTTGGTTGCTTCATCACTAGAAATAATGACCTTGAGAATCAAGTCTGAGGATGAGTGGTATAGGTTTTACTCTGTGAATCACCCAACCTGCACATCACAGCAGCTTTTTGATTTGACCACACAATGCCATAGTGCAGAAGGAAACTTCTAGTTTGATTACTGAACGTTCTGTTGTTTTTAGTTGATTTTTGTTTCCTAGAAATCTGAAGAATTATCACATTGTTTGAATTAACACATTCTCATTGTGTGTCAGAATCACAGAACCAAACATCTGGATGTCTCCAGTGCAAATCAGGCTGCACAAAGACATAACTTGTCTATCTCTGCCTGTTTTAGGAAAGAATTAGTGGCACCCAAGAGAAGGGGGCATCAGATGTTTGCAGCTTCTGTTGGTAATAGATAGTAATAGTATTTATCATTGATTTTCCTCAACTGGAATTAAGAGACAGAGAATTCTGAAAGCAAAAATTTAAATACCGGAATTCAGGAGTAGGATATTAATTATGGGGCTGACAACTCCACACATTCTAGAAAATGTTGGCTCAGTCTCTAAAGCTGCTCACATTTATGGAAGCTTAGATCTAAGGCATTTTAAAGGAACAGGTTTTGTCTCATCAAAGAAGTCAATAAGTATTAAAAAAAAAAAAAAAAGCCCAGAGTAATTTCCTAAAGATCACTTGTTTATTAGCAGGGAATCAAAACTTAGACCAAAATGTTCTTATGTTTAGGTTCTTCTGTAGAGCACCTCCCAAGGACTTTCCAAGCCCTGGTTTAGGATGTCTCCAATGTATGGACCTTCCTTTGTTCTCAGTTCCTCATCCTGTCTACACAACTACATTTCTGAAGAAATTACTCTCCACAGACAGACCCACTGAATCCTACCATATCTTCTCATGTTTATTTACTTAACACTGACTATAAAGAGGTAGGCTTGTTCTTTTGGGAAAGTTGAAGCATCATTGTTCACCCAGACCTGAGTTGCAGTAAAGCATGCAATCCTGCAGAAGAAGCCCTGAAATACACTGAAGATAAGAGGTGTCTGTGGACAGGAAAGGGGGTTACATGGAGAAGAGCAAACTTGGCTAAACATGAATGGGAAGTAGGAATGGAGACATCACACAGACTCTAAAACCGGTACTTTTTCCAAAAATTGAGTTATAGTTCCAATTTACCACTACTCACACAGACAAAATATTTAAAATTTCAATTTTAAACTAAATTATCAGGGAACACTAAACAAAAGGTATCCCTGAAACCTCTTTCTGCTCTAAATCTAAGCCCTGAACAGAAGTCCACCTCCATCCTCTGTGTACCATTTCCTTGCTATTGGCCTTAAACTTCTGATCACTTAATCACTTTCAGTTCCTTTACAAACATCTGTAGAAGGAAAGAATTAAGTGAACCCTTCCTTTTTCATTTGAATTTAGGAAGTCTCAATACAAGGTGGTCAAAGGACAAAACTAGAGCTTTAATTCTGAGAGACAGCAATTTTGTATTTCTTCTATTTGGGAAAATTAGGAATTACATAAATTAACAAATATCCTTCAAAGAAAAAAAAAGTAAATGTGACATTGATTTCACTGTCAATAGATAATTCCTATCCTCAGGTCATGTCAAAGTGGCTCAGCTAGTTTCAGGAGACAGATAAACCTATAAAGGGAGACCATAAGAATAATACATTTTTATAGGTTGTAAGTATGTCCAGGGAAATTCATTCATCACACATGCACTTTGAGAAAGAGTTCCAAAGTTTGTGGTGACATTGGCTTTCAATGCATAACCACAACTGGTTCAAAGATGATCTCAATCCGTTGAGAAAGATCTAAACTGAAGCGTCATAAAATCAAGGTAATGAGGTACTGTTGGCTGAGAGAATGTGTCTCATGCTTAAGTGGCCAAAATAGAAAAGTTTGATTCCGTGGGTCCTCAGGTGGTAGGTCCTCAGATATGCACCAAAAATTCATTTCAATAATGTGTGCCACAGAGATTGCTGGTCTTCCCACAATACCCATTATGTGTTTCCTCCTTTTAAGTAATAGAACCATGACGTTGATGCCTTTATTGCAGCAAGGCTTAGCTATGTGACTTTGTGCTTGCCAATTAGATGGGAATAGAAAGGATAAGTCTAATATCTAGATTTTACCCTTTGAAGAAAAGGCCACACCTGCATTTTTTTTTCACCTCTAATGATTTGAAACCTGAATAGGGTGGTGAGGAGTGACTAAAAACTACAAAGATCAGCATGAATCCCAGAGAATGGTGGATGGCAAGATATATAAGCAACACAGTGGATCCCTGAACCCCTGAGCTAGTTTGAGGAAAGCAGCAACCTACCCCCTCGTTAATCGACTTTGGACTTTTACATAAGTGAAAAATATATTTTGACCTTCTATAAGAGACTGTTATTCCGATCTACGTTATAATAATAAAGAAGTTAGAGGAGAAATGGTAGTTGCTGCTGCAACAAGTATACTCAAAATTTCAGTGGCTTACGAACAAACAGCATTTTGAACATAATCAAAACTTGATGTCCCTTCCTGTTTCATATTTAGACCCTCTGTCTGAAGTGGGTACTCTCAGCTCAGGGTTCAGGTTTCCAAGCTTCTTCCATCTTTAGTCTCTACCAGCTTCAACATGGGGTTTTGGCACTATCTTCATCTGCATGAAGCCTTAAAAAGGCAAAAGCCAATGGGGACACATGGGAGGCTTTCCTGGGCTGGGACTGGGAGGGATACGCATCCCATCCCTCGTGCTCAATGTCTGCATCTACTTGCAGGTAAAGTTGGGGAAAGTAGTGAAGTTCTGAACACAAAGAATAAAAACGGGTATGTAACCAGTTCCCTGGTTTCTGCCACAGCATTCAGACCAGGTAGAACTACTGTAGAAAGCTTTCTGCAAAATTAACGTTATTCTTCTTTGGATTTTTTTATTGTAGAAGTTATTCCTCTCCACTTAGATCTTGGCAGATACATCAATTAGCCACCTTACAACCTATCTCAGATTCTATGTAAAAAAAATTTAAAGTGATATCAGAAAAATCTATCTCAGCATTATCAAGCATTACCCAGATTAGTGTAGTTAAATATCTATGACTTTCTGAACAGTCATTAAAATTCTAGGAAGCATACACAAACTACAATAACCAGATTCCATGGTTTCTGAGTATGTGACAGAATAGTGAAAAGCTGACAATGAATAGAATGGAACAAATAATGCAAATTAAAATATTAAAGAGAATCCCATGACATTAAAGTCAGCCATAAATTCTATTAACAAACTGTCTACCTATTGATAAAGACTAGTTTTCAAAAGAAAATAAAATTGGCATTCTTTTCATATCAGTCTACCAAAGTGATATGACATGAGCCACACTGAATTAAAAAAAATATGTTCCTCAATTAATATTTTAATATTTTATAATGTTTGTCTATGTTAAATTTTTAGACACTTTATTAAATCACACTGCCTGTCCTTCCTGGGAAAGATGCCCATGTGAAGAATAAACTTTGGAAACCATTTAAAACTGTGCAAATCACCAAAATATTCCAAAATTTTTAATAGTTGGAGGAAAATCATTTTTTCCATGCTTGAATAAGTCAGTTAACAGGATTTTTGTCTCATCTCTATACAAAATTCCCTAGGGGATGAAAACAAGCTTGAGAAGTTTCAGTCAACAGTGTAAATTGGGAATTCGTGTTAAATAAGCCATTGAAAACGGCAGTTTAGAACAAAATTACCATCTCAGCCATTACCATAGGGCTCCATAGCACATTTACAAAAATAGCTATATTTTGTAATAACATCATATTCAAGTTATTTATACATTTTTTCATTTTTAAACTTAACTAACATGCTACAGGAGACCTTTTAAAAATCAAGCATATTTTCCATTCTCCCTTTCTTTTTTTTAAGCCTAAGAAATAATATGACAACAATTACCAACACTGTTGGGATCATAAAGCACAAAATTACTAGTAAAAAAATTGACCAGTAAAAATGATATTTCCCCAATCCCATTAATTAAAAAAAAAAAAAAAAACACTTTTTAGGACTGTGACTGTAGCTCAATGGCAGAACATTTGCCTAGCATGTGTGAGGCACTGGGTTCGATCCTCAGCACCACATAAAAAACAAGTAAAATAAAGGCATGCTGTCCATCTACAACTATAAAAATAATTGTTTTAAAAATACACTTTTCAAAGATAGTATAATCTAATAAATAATTGCAATTAAGTGGTTCCAGAAAACTGCATGCTAGCCCTCCTGTGCTTGGAGTCCTACCTTGGTGAAGAGAGGCAATAAGACTGAGAGCAAGACAGAGTCCCATTTCTCCAGAGGAGGGCACTTATTGTGTCAGTAAAAATATTCATCATTTAAGTCACTCAACCGAAATTTATTAAATCGTCATTACATTGCCATGCCAACAGAAGGATTTTCAGAGCATGGAATTTGTGGTCTTATGAGTCAGAAACACAACATAAACATGCATACATACTTAGAAACACACAGCATGCACTTAATGCCAGGAATTAAATCATGTGGGATGATACCTGAAAGGGGAACTGCAGGACTCCCTGGGAGTAAAGTGGAAAACTAGCCAGTTACCTGGGTGTCAGAAAAACTAAAGAAAGCAGCATCTAAGAACTAAAGGATGCACAGGTGCTAGTCAGCATATGGCAAGTGAAGAGGAGAGAATTCCCAAGAACATGTAAAATGAGACACCACAGAGTTACAGAGATTAAGAGAAGTACTTTTTGGATTGAGAGTAGGAATAAAGGCAGATGGCAAAAGAGAGAGAGCAAAGAAGAAACACAAATGAGGAAAGACCTTGTAGAAGAACTTGAACTTAAATTGTTCAAAAAATTATTCTGGAAAAACAAGACTAACAATATCTCCATCTCTTCTTTCTCACATTGCTATAAAAAAACCTCTTGAAACACAAAATTCAGCACTATCTAGAACTTACAAATTAGCAATAAAAGCAACTGTGTTTTCAGAGTTGGCACAATAAGAATAATTTTTTTTTTGTATAAAGATGGTCCAAATATTGCATGGGACACAATTATAAAACACAATAATTTGTTATTTGTCTGATATTCAAATTTACCTGAGACTATTGAACTTTAATTTGCGAAATATTGCAACTAGGGTCAAGAAGTAGTCAGGGGAAGATTTATTTGAATACACAACTAAGTGCCACAGAAGTGATAATTGCTATGTCTGTTACCTGTATTCAGATGCCAGGTTGGATAAAAGGAAGTTCATAATGTTTTAAAAATCTTTGACAAAGATTATTTTGCCCAACATTGTATTTAAGGCCCATAAATGCCTTTGATTAGTACTCATTGAGAAGAAAGCTGCCACTAAATAGGAGGGTCAGCAAGATTATTTTTCATAAAGAAAACATATATTATTTAGAGTCAATGTGAAAAGATGCATTAATTTTCTCTACATAAATGTATACAGACAACACACAAACACACAAACAAACACAGAGAATATGTATGTATTTAATGTGAAACACATTGATTTTTCTCTGGGTTACACATATATGTATGGAATATCTATAGAATATATATGCATTCTATGCCTTTTTAAAAAAAACTGTTTTAATTAGTTATACATAACAGTAGAATGTATTTATGCACTTTGATATATCATACATAGATGAGACATAATTTCTCATTTTTCTGAGTATACATGTTGTAGAATCACACTGGTCATGTAGTCACATATATACATAAAATAATAATATCTGTTTCATTCTACTATTCTTCCTATCCCCATCCTCTCCCTTCACTTCCCTCTACCTAATTTAAGATAACTGTATTATTTCTAATGCCCCACCCCCTGCCTTACTGTGAATTAGTACCCGTATATTAGAGGAAACATTAGGCCTTTGTTTTTTTGGGATTGGCTTATTTCACTTAGCATGATATTCTCCAACTCCATCCATTTACTGGCAAATGCCATAATTTCATTCTTCTTTAAAACTGAGTAATATCCCATTGAATATATATACTACATTTTCTTTATCCACTTATCTATTGAAGGACACCTAGGTTGGTTCCATAGTTTAGCTATTGTGCATTGAGCTGCTATCAACATTGATGTGGCTGCATTACTGTAGTATGCTGATTTTAAGTCCTTTGGGTATAAACCAAGGAGTGGGATAGCGTGTTCAAATGGTGGCTCCATTCCAAGTTTTCTGAGGCATCTCTATACTGCTTTCCAAAGTGGTCGTACCAATTTGCAGTCCCACCAACAATGTATGAGTGTACCTTTCTCGCCACATCGTCACCAACATTTATTGTTGCCTGTGCCTTTTTTTATGAAGATAAAAGATTACAGATTTAAATATATGAAAACAAAATGTACTTGCTTAGTTTGGCCACTGGGTATTAAAACACTGATATATATTCTTAAAAAGCTAATGAATATTTTTATCCTTGAAATCCCACAACAAACAATCGTTAAAATTGTCAACATCTTCATAAAACAAATACTGCAACATATAATTACTCTTAACTACTAACTAGTTTTAGAATAATGAGGCAGGCAAAAGAAAATACACACATTGCAACTTTTTAAGGAAAGGGTTTAATAATTAAACAACGATTAACAAATATATTCCATGTGTAAGACACTGGAGATAAATACGTGAACTAGACTGACATTTTCCTCATCCTCATGGAGCTTCCTATCTACTGTAGAAGTCATAGAAAATATACACAAAACCTTAAGACCATTACAAATGGTGGTAAGTTCTCTGAAAGTAATAGTAAAACATACAGGAGTTGCAGCAGAAGTCATGTGTTATTTTATTTATTTTTTTTAAAAGGTAATCAGGAATGTTCTCTGTGAAACCAGGGAAATGATCCATAAAAGCTGAAAAATGTAAGGGTGTCAGTCCAGGCAACAGAAGAATGGAGTTAGCCCATGCAAAGGGAGCAACATTTGCAATGCTTAAAAATTTAAAAGGACTCTGAGGCCAGAACATGGAAACTGAAGGCCAACCAGCATTGGACAATTGTTAGGATGCAAATTAAGACACAGGAGATTTCATTCTATCCTAAAAATACAGTCAATTGTAGGTTCCTATACACAGGAATGATATGACCAAATTATGCATAGTATTCAGTGACTATTCGGGTTACTGTATAGAGAATACACAGGCAGGCAACAGAAGCAGGACTGGTACATTATTTGAGAAGTGACTATATTCGTCATAATGAGAGAGGGCTTGGGGCTCAGGACTTCAGCAGCAGAGCTGGAGAGAGGTGAGCAGCTCTGAGAATACAAGAAGCAAGGAGAATCCTTAGGTATGAGAATAGGGATCATCTCAGTGACCTGAAGATGTAAAGTTCAGTGTTGCCTGCATACTTATGATACGGAAAGCCACGAGGATGGGTAGAATCACTGGTGGAGAAAAGGCAGCAGAAAGAAAATAAGAATACCAGGTCTAGACACTGAACAACATGAACATGTAAAGCCTACACAGAGACACATGGTAAAGCAAAGTCAGAAGGCCCAGACACTGGGGTATGAAAGAAACCCCATCACAGTAATGCCCAAGCCACGGTATCCATGTCAGAGGAATGACTGAGAGTTTTGTTTTCAGAATGAAAGAAAAATTTCTGGTTAGATTTCCCATTGCTTTCACTGGCCTTCCCTCCTTAATTATGTGAAAACAAAGCTTACCTTTTCTTCTTTCTACGGGAAGACAAGAAACTAAAGGGAGGTATGCTGACATGCCCCTATCCTTTAGCTCAGATATCAGACAAGCTTTAATTACTTTGCCAGTTGAGGGCTTCCTGAGTAAAAGTAATTCTGTCACTTTGCTAGGCATTCTCATGCTTGGTATAATGGATTTTTTGGTCTCTTGTTCAGATAAGATTTCTATACTGTCCAATATCGTTAGGAATGATTTTGCTACCTAACCTCCCTCAATTTGTTCCTTGAAATTTTTGAATTAGCATGCATAAGATTTCACTAATTATCTTATTTCAAGCACATAAAAAAACCATTATTCTTCTCTGACATGACTTTCATTTATAAACTTAATTTTAAATTCCATTTTTTTTATTGAAAATGGTGGCTAAATATTCACTGAAATGAAAAATACACAAGAAGGAAAACAGTTCAGGCCTGCTTTTTCTGCTAACCAGAATAAAAGAGTTTTCGCTAAGCTGGGGTGTACATATGCATTAGCCATATAATAGGGAAAATGTGTTTTTAGTTTAACTTTTTTCCTTGGACTGTGAAATTTGTTTAGGCCATGTATGCATGTCAGCAAACAGCAGGTTTGAACCAGAATTAGGCGATGGAAACAAGAAAAGATACCACACCTTCACTGTAGGAATCCATGCTTTCCTCTTTTGCTTCTTTTTCCTCTAGCTATTTAATATAGTGAGTTGTTTCCTTCTCACCCTTAATTTATTTCCTCCTCTCTTCCCTTTTCACTCTACACATTCTCTGTGGTGGATGTACTAGAAATTTCATTATTTTCAGTCTATGTTTCCCTTAAAAGATTCAGAGAAACTCCACCTAACTCAACCTAGAAGTTTTGTTATATGATTTAAATCTCTCTTTTTCCACCTCTAAGAAAATAATATTGACAGTATTACATTGAAGCAAGGAGTTTTTGAAAACTGCTGGAAGTACCTAGGATGACAGGAGGCACTTAGCAGCTACACAAGAAGCATTAGCATCCTCTTCTCTTCAGAGGTTCTGAATTATTTGTGGTCAGTTGCATGTTCTTGGAGAAGATCTCCTCCCACTCCCGAGGCAAGAGCAGTGAGGACTTTGAAGTACTGACAAGAATCCAATGAAAACAATTTAGAAAAGACAGTTCATCATCTTGGACTAAAACCCTCAGTGAGCCCCACAGTATTACTTATAGGAGAAAGTGGAATAGATGAAAGTAAAGTAAAGATGAAAACTCAAAACTCTTTCCAAAATTAAAATCAGGAAAATAATAAACTGAGTAGTTTATTTTTTCAGAATATAAATATATACAGAACACACTCATTTCATAGTACTTGAGACATTTATCTTCTATGAAGTGGAATTTATTTTATTTGCACTAATGAAATAGTGTATTTAAACTAGGAATTTTTGAAAGTAAATACCAAAGTTAGTTGTGTTGAAAAACCAGCCTCTATCTCAGAGCAAAGCCTGTCCAAGGAAGGGACATGACCTTTGTCCTTGGAAAGACCCACAGAGCCTCCGAGGCACATTCCCACCCTGCTAAGCCTCCTAGGCACATTCCCACCTGCTGCTCCAGGTGTCCCTGACTCAGTCAGGCTAGGTGGGGATCCATTGCAACCCCCTAGCAGCCACCAATCAGCATGAGACAGGGAAATACCTGGGATGCCAGATGACCCTCCCAGTAGTTTATGGTGGTTGATAACATGTTGGGAAATCATGTAGTTCAGCAGTACACCCCTCTTGGCTTAAACCAATCAGTTCAAATGAATACCCCTTTTGTACTGACCAATCACCCCTACCCAACTTGTTCCCGCCAGTGAATGTGCTAATCATGTTTTAGAGTTGTTATTTGATTTTCCCGTGGTGTGTGATGATTTGCTAAGGGATGCTATGATGTTTGTGAAGTCCCTGCCCTCTCCAAAAAATGTATAAAAATGCTGCAAACCCTGGGCTCGGGGCCTCTCAGCGTCACCAGTTGCTGTGTGTGTGTGCGGAGGATCGAGCTAGCTTGCAATAAACACCTCTTTGCTGCTTACATCGATCTTGGTCTCTGGTGGTCTTTTGGGGGTCCCGAAAATAATAACAGTGTCATTATTAAGGAAGTTAGTTCCTAACCCATCTTAATGCTTAAATCCTCCACTTTGGTTTCCTGGGATAATAAGAAAAGAGGAAAGGCATGTGCTGCCTGGACCATGGTGTACTCCACAGCTGTGATTTGTAGTCCTTGGTCCTAACTAAGGTGGGGAGAGAAGTGATGTGTCACATGGCTCAGAGTGGTGTGCATGTGCCAAACAGGAAAGGCTTTATACTTGTGCAGTCACCACCCACGAAGGTCACATGCAATGATTTCATCCAGCAAAACCACATCATCCATCAAATTGAAGTTCTTTTTGTTTTTTGTACTTATGTTGTAAAATTATTTATGGCTAAGCATAGGTACTTTACATAGTGCCACACTGACACTAGTGTTAGCCCATTTTGAGATTTGGGACTTCTTTTTCCTTCTGTTTAAAAGGGCTCTGTTCATTAATCAAGTTTCAAAACATGGCCAACACAGCTGGCCATATAACAGACAGAGCATCACTCCCATCTGGTGGCAGACATTAAAACACTGAGCATAATCCCCAAACAGAAATTAATCTAACTCCAGACTACATACCAGTTGATTAAACTCCTATTTCAGAAGTGGCAAACAATAACTGCCAAATGATCTACCACATGACCTCAATTTGAAGAAATATGTTTAATATAATAACCACTTGAGGTATATGTCTCTTCTGTGAAAACAGCAAATTAAGAAATGTTCATATTAAAGGATAAAAACATAAGTAAAACAATATAAAATTTTAGTCTTTCAATTAAACAATAACATGCGATAAAGGTAAATTAGCTGTATTCAAACCCTATTATTAACATATGTGTGTGAAAAAAAATTGTATATATTTATTTATTTATTGGTACTAGGGATTGAACCCAAGGACACTTAACCACAGAGCCACATCTCCAGCCCTTTTTAATTTTTGAGATCCGGTCTTGCTAAATTGCAGTGACTGGCTTTGAACTTATGATCCTCCTGCCTCAGCCTCCTAAGCTACTGGGATTACAGGCACACATCATCATACCCAGCACATGCATACATATGTGTGTGTGTGTGTGTGTGTGTATTTAAGAGGAAAAGATGGGAAAGTTCTAAAGGGACTTATGGTATTGAGATGGTGCATTCACCCCCTCCCCCCAAATTCTTTTAAATACACATAAGATTCTGGGAGTGGTGGCACATGCCTATAATTCCAATGACTCTGGAGGCTGAGGCAGGAGGATTGTAAATTCAAAGCCAACCTCAGCAACTTAATGTGTACCCCTGGATAAACCCAGATAAGATGAAACTCTTATATGCAAGAAAAAATATCTGAAAATGAAAATGGAAACTAGTATGAATAGTTAAGTAAATAAAAATGGGGGACAGTACATTATTGTGTTACCATGGAAACCACCCAAATGTATTAATCATTGAATCTCATGAATAAACCATAAATTAAGGTGCTTCTCAATATTCTCTGGATAGATGGGAAAAGGGTACAGTAAGAAATCATCATAAACTTTGATTCCTTTGGCAAATTTCTACCTGAAATGTTATGTTTTGTCAATCATAAAGGATTAACAAAAAGGCAAGGAAAACTGGCCAGATCTCAGAAGTTCTTTCATTTCATTTCATTTATTTCTGGAATCACTCTTTAGTTATATATCCCCTGATTTTAAATCTAAACCTCCAGTTTTCCTGATTTTAAAAACACCAAGGGAATTAAGTATTATTGGGAGTCACAAAAAGATAACTCCTTTTGTAACAAATCAGTAAGGAAAGAAAGGAAAAATCAAGTACTCTTTTAAATTATAAAACTAAATCTAAAAATTCGAAAGAGCACAAATTTCTACTCATTAAGCATTTGAGATCATTATTAACTTTTTAAGTATAATTTTAAAAGGTTCAACTGTGGAATTCACTAGGGTCTAACTTCATAGGGGCATCCACAGACGTCACTCAAAATAAGACTGGAAATGATTAAAGAGAGTTTCTCCTCTCAGTAGGTTTCTATCAGGCCAATTTAGGGCAGTTCATTAAATATCAATGAGATTATTTTAGCAGATCCTTGGTGTTATTTCTTAGTGGTAGATTCACCTTTCTATATAGAAATATGGAAGAAAATTCCAGCAAATTCTATTTTGTCCCATTGTGTTTCATTAGATTACTAATGATAAAGGTTAAATGCTCAATATCTTTAGAGGTTTCTGCTTTTCATTGTCTTTGATTAACTGTAATAAGCAAATTATTCATTTTATAAATCCCTATTAAACTTTTTATTCCACAGAAAATATCAAAATGAACATTAGGCATGGCACCATGTTCTAGTAAGTAGAAAGACATTACTATCAAGTAGTGAAGAATTTAGTACTAAGAGTAAACCTGGATCACTGTAAGCATGGTGTTAAGAATTTCTATGGCCTTTTGGAACTCAGTCTCATTTAACCCTTAAGTAATATTATGAGTTATAAATTATTATCTATATTTTACATGCCTGTAATCCCAGTGATTCTTTCTCGAGAGTGATGTAGTAGGATCACAAGTTTGAGATCAACCTTGACAATGTCATGAGACCATGTCTCATAATAAAAATGTTTTAAAAAATGTAGATGTAATTCAGTGGTAAAGCACTGCTGTATTAAATTTCCAGTACTAAAAACAAACAAACTGACTGATTCTTATTCTTAAGAGTTTTCTAATAAAAATGACTATAAAATTCTATTAGCTGGCTTTTTTAGTATCTGATGGTATAATCAGTTGATATCTTGAACAATTTTTAATTGTGACATATCATAGGCCACCAATATATTCTTTTATAATCTTATTTTGTTACAAATATATTAATTCTTTGATATCCTGTTCTGAGCTAGCTATTAATATTTTATGTACTTCGTTTTACATTTAAACTTAGAAATGAGATAGAATCATCATTGTCCATTAAAGAAAAAGATTTTTAAAGTATCTCAAATTTTAACATTAAAGTTGTAATTGTCAAAAAATGTATTGTGAGTTCTTCATATTTTTCTGTAGTTAAACAGTTTTAATAACATTGAACTTATCCATTCTTTTAAACGTCTGATAATATTCAGCTATGTATCCACCATATCTTTATACAGCTTACCAATATTTATATGGCCTTATTTGAGTTTCCTATTTACTCTTGTAAACCTTTGGGTAATTTAATTTTTTAAGAACTCACTCCTTCCTTTGGGTGTGCACATTTCATCAATGTAGATAACATGTAATGTTCTATAGTGTTTCTTTGTGTCTCTCTTATTCTTGAACTTATTGCTTCTTTCTCATCATAATTTCATATCTTCTTTTTGCTATACATTTTCCATAATTCATTCTTTGAAAAGTTTTCATTGGCCATTTAAAGAAGAATCAACTTTGAAAATTCATCCAATCCTGTTTGCTTTTGTTTTATATTATAGTGATTACAGTTTTTATTGTTTACTGTTTTCCTAATTTCTTTCACTATTATTTTTGGTTACTATTTAATTATTTGTTTATTTTTGGTATTGGGATTGAACCCAGGGGTGCATAACTTCTGAGCCATATCCCCAGCTCTTTTTAAATGATTTTTATTTTGAGATAGGGTCTTGCTAAGTTTCTTAGGGCCTCATTAAGTTTCTGAGGCTGGCTCAAGCCTCCCCAGCCACTGGGATTACAGGTGTGCACCAGCCCACTATTAGTCTTCTAATTTCTTAAAAGGAGTATCTACTTTTATCTGTTTTTAATAGCAAAGACATTAAAGATAAAATACTCTATTGATCACAGATTTTACTGGGTGTGTATATTTTGTTAAGAAGCAATGCTCCTTTTCAGTAACTTACATATCATTTGTAATTTCCCTTTGGTTCTAAGAGTTATCTAAGAGGGCTACTAAATT
This sequence comes from Marmota marmota marmota, assembly GCF_001458135.2. NCBI lineage: Eukaryota > Metazoa > Chordata > Mammalia > Rodentia > Sciuridae > Marmota > Marmota marmota. The sequence goes on along the minus strand of NW_026000170.1, from coordinate 5,493,492 downwards.
TTCTAATTTTTAAAAACATTTTCTCAGGAAGCTACCTAATAAAGCATTTTGGTTCCCCAGTATAACTTATTATAAAAATGTGATCCATTAAAATCCTTATTTTTTTTCAGTTTATTAAAATGTTTGGGTATCTTTTTCAAGGACTAAATTTCCTAGAATGAATTCCTTCTCGTTTACAATTTCATGAATTCAATAATGCAAAATTTCTCCAAAAGGAATTTAGCCATGTGAGCATACGAAGATAAATGTGTAATCCTCATACACTTTGAAGTGAGGTAAAATTTTGTTGAATATTTTAAATATACATAATAGTAATTTCCTTATGCCATTTTTTTCTTATCACAGCAGATGACTTTCACTATGAACACTTCCACTTTTTATTTCATTTCTTAGCCATCCTTACTAGAAACTGGGATAGCTAAGGGCACACTATGTTGCTATATACTGCTATGTATTGTTCTTCGATTCAGACAGTGGAGTGAAGGTGTTTGATACAACTGGCTTTGATATAATTTTTTTTCTCTCAGTTTCACCATTTTGCTTTAGATATTATTTATGGAGTATAAATCAAATATTTCCACATCTCTTTCTCTTTTTTTTCTTAGTCATGTCCTCCAAGAATTAAGTCACATCATTGCAACATTAAGATTTCAATCCAGGGTAGGGAGTGATCTGTTTTGATAACACAGCCATAATATTACAGGGAAATAATACCATGTAAAGCTTCCATCACAAAAATCACACTTGTGGAAGATTTTTTAAAATCAAGACAGGAACAATAGGTACAATAAAACATATAGCTATCAGGAGACACTGAGGGATGCTAAGACTAGTTGCCAAGATAACTCACTATAAAACTCGACAGTTTTAAGCATTCTACCACATTAATTGAACAAAAGTGAACAAATATGAATTATTCCATGTACTTTTATTACTTTGAAAAAAATAATACACTGTTTTTATCTGACCAAAGAACTTCAGATACTTGGACTAAGAGATACATAGGAATGTCAACAAATTTTAATTGTAATCATATATGTGTGATGGTTTTGATAGGCCAAATTTAAAAGAAAAATATAAATATATAAAACTTAAGAAATTAATGGTAGTATAACACTGTATCATACTTATCGAGTATTGGCTTATGACTAGTTAGTATGAGCCTAAATATATAGTACATATGTTGCTTCTATTAAAATATGAAAACTACCTTTACTCAACATTTGCTTTATGCCACATACTTGTTACTTCAACCTATCTGATATAAATTTACATGTACTCTGAAAGGGAAATGTAGAGACTAAGAAAAGACTACTCAGTTTTCAGCTGTTCTCATGAAAGTATATTTCAGATCCGATAGTTGTTAACTCCAAAACACCTCCTAAACTAGACTTTCACAAACAATCCATGGTGAAAGACTGTATTCTTAAAATTCTAAAATCTTATAAATCAAAGCTTTTGAAATACAATAAAGTGAATACTTAAAATTTTGTAAAATATAAAAAAAATCCAACTCCAAAAATTTTATTTTTAAATTTAACATACAAAATTACTTTGTCAGATTGTTAAAAATTTTTGAAGTGCTTTTCCTCAATCTTACGCTTAGTACTATGCACTAATAAAGAATCCATGGATTAGCCTGGTCAACAAACCATAATCAGAGTAGGCAGCCAATATATTACCAAACAAGAACCTATTGGTATTAGGATTTCTTAAAGAAATTATTCTTTCTGTTTTTGTGGAGCTTTTGTTTGTTTGTTTGTTTGTTTGTTTGTTTTTGCAATGCTAGGGATCAAACCTGGGCCTTCAGCACACTCGGCAAGTATTCTACCACTGAGCTACATAACACCCCAAACCCCTTAGAGAAATTTTTTTAGAGCTAACAAGAATCATAACCAAATGGAAAATATGCATTAATGTAATGAAATATTTCACCATTTAAAATATGAAGATGTCCACATCTAAGCCCTGAAACTATTAGTGTATTACCTTAATCATCAAAAGGGACTTTACAGAAATGATTAAAGTGTAAAGATAGTGAGAGTACACTGGAATACATGGGTGGCTCCAAAGTTATCTCAAGATCTTCATAAGAGAGAGACAGTGAAGAGTCAGAGAAGGAGGTCTGGCAATAGAAGCTGAAGTCAGAGAGAGAGAGAGAGAGAGAGAGAGAGAGAGAGAGAATCATCTAGGGGTGCTGTGCAGCTGGCTCTGTGGAGGAAGGAGATGGACGAAGAAGGAGGAAGGTGCTGCAAAAAGGATGCAGGTGGTTTCCAGGCACAGAAAACAGCAAAAACTAGATGATCCTGTAGAGCCTCCTTAAGAAATACAGCCCTACAAAAGCCTTAATTTGGGGGGACTTCTCAACTCTTGGAACTATGAGATAATAAATTTATATTGTTTTCAGCTGCTAAATATAACAATGATAACTTGTTATAGCAGCAATTAGAAACTAAAATATTTTTGAAGCTAGAAAGTGGGAATCTCATGGTAATAAATACCATTTTAGGTATTTTAGTAGAAGGTAGCTATTGTATTAGTAAGGGGCAAAAGCTAGAAGAATTTTGAAAAGCTTGATAGAAAAATTCTAGATTTCCCCAGATCGTTTTAAAAAATATGGATGTTAAATGCTTGGCTTGTGAGAGCTTAGAAGAAAGTGAGGAGCTCAGTACAGAAAACCTTTGTCACTTGGAGAATACTTAAATTATCATAAACAGATTGGTAGAAATATGGACATTAAAAGAGACATTGGTGAGGGCTCAGAAGGAAATAAGGAACATGTTATCAGAAATTTGAGGAAAGGAAATCTTTATTAAATAGTGGCAGAAGGCTCAGCTGAATTGGTTCCTCCAAAGTCAAGAAAATAGAATTTTAAGTGATGAACTTAGATGTTTAGCTGAGGATATTTCTAAGCAAAGTGTTAAAGGAGTGGCCTTTTTTCTTACTGCTTATAGCAAAATGTAAGAGAAAAGAGGTAAACAGAAGGGAGAATTGTTAAGCTCAGAGGAATCAGGACTTGATGATTGGGAAAATTCTCACTCTGCAAAGATTGCAAAAGACACTAAAATTAGAAGACTCACTTTCAGGAAAACATGCTTGGAAAGAAAGCCAATTGCATGACTGAATAATGTTCTGCTAGTGCCTTGTAAGGATAAAAAGCTCAGAGCATTCAATCACATAGAGGCTTCTGTGAAAACATCAGGCATGTGATTCATGAACTCCCTAAGCCATTTCAATAAATGGGAAAAATGGAGATGGAATTATCCAAGAAAGATCTGTGAAACAGACTATTTTCTCATGGAACAAATTTCAGACACACATGAGAAAATCAGAGTTCTTGGGATTATCAGTAGAAACACTGTCAATGTGGATGGAAATAGAAAGGAAAAGAGTCAAATTCAAAAAGGTCAGGCTCCCCAAATTCCACCTGTAAGGGATGAGGTGACAACGATATTCAACTGGCAACCTGCATAGCCCTTTATGAAAAAGAAGTGATTCTGAAGTTACGGACCCAGCTCCTGAGGATACAGGGTTATTCACAGGCCTTTAAAATTTAATGGAGTTTGTCCAGGTGGATTTCTAAATTTCTTGAGACTGATAACTTTTTTCCCTTGCACTTTCTTCCTTTTTGAATCCAAACATTGGTAACTGCTATCTTTTATCTGTCCCACTACTTCACTTTGGGAGCATATAATATGCTCTGTACTTTCACGGGCACAAAGAGGAACTTTGATCAAGGATAGATAATAAACAGATTCTTACCTCTAGCTAATTTCAGATCAGAAAGACTTTCATATTGAAATTAGGCGAGATTTTGGACTTGATGCTATAATGGATCGAGACTTTGGGGGACTTGGGTATCTACTGAATATTTTTTCCTATGGGAAGAAATATGAGTCTTTGGGGGCCTGTAGACAGACTGTGGCAGGCTAAATAGTGGTCGCCCTCAAACATCCATGTTCTAATCCTTGGAAACTGTACACAAGTTGCCTTAAATGGCAAAAGGGGCTTTTCAGATGTGACTAAGTTAAGGATCTTGAGATGAGGAGATTTTTCTAGCATATCAGAATCCTTGTGTAGAAGAAGGCCAGAGAGAGGGTCATTGTAAAAGAGCAGATATGAGAAAAAAAGCAGAAGTCAGAGAAAGAAAGAAATTTGAAGATGCTCTATATTACTCTCTTTGAATATGGAGCAAGGGGCCAAAGAAAGCCAAGGGTTTCTGGGAACTATAAAAGGCAAAGAAATGGTTTTCTGCTATAACCTCCAGAAAGAATACAGCCCTGCCCATACCTTGACTCTAGAACTTTTGACCTCTAAGGCCACCATACAATAAATTCACATTGCTTCAAGCCATTAACTTTCTGGTAATTTGTTACAGCAGCTATAACCAATAGAAATAGCCTCTAACTTAATTTAATATAATAATTCTCTAAAAATGTACCATAAAAAGATTAAATTTTCATATTTCAAGAGTTTCAGACTTAACATAGAAGAAAACATGCTTGTTAAGACACAAAAAAATTAATTTTCAAAACTTAAAATCCTGAGGATATTTTTTTCCTGTTGACAGTCATTTTGTAGAAATGTAACAACTGTGACAACACAAAAATGGAACGCATCATCCAACAAGATGAATTGTGCCTTGTGAACTGAAAGAAAAGTAATTCAATAAATATTGCTCTTAAATAGTCAATCGTTTTTCCTACCTGTGCATTAGTGTCTGAAATTGAGCAAGGGATGGTTTATTTAGACTTTGAATCCATTACAGCAAATGAGGGCCCCCTTCACCAAGGCCCTCCCTCTTCAATTATCTCATCAACTTAATTTCAAAAATCATACAAATAGCTTTTAAAAGCCACTTCAAATCATATAGAGAGTAATGAGACAGGCTATGGTTCAGGAAATAATATATATTCAGTAATCAGTATTATAGCATGATTTATTCTCTTTTAAGGATTTTTCACTTCTTTGGATGATTAAGATGGAATCACAATAGAACCCTGAACATGTAGCGAGTACTGAAAAGCATCCCTTACCTGTGTAACCAGTGGCTCCAGCAGCCTTTCCACAGTTAGTGTCCGGATTTCCAAACTTTTGGGGTCCCATTTTAAAATGATAGGTGAAGTTGCCGAAGTCATGCTCCCTACGGAAACACACATTATCAGTTAGAAATAATGGTCTTGGAAGTTAAACTGTTCCTGCAGGGGTTCCAAATGAACAAATCATTGAAACTTCAACACATTTGAAGATTATGTGTTTGATCCAGTCTTGTCAGTTAGAGATACGGAAACCAGAACCAGTGTGGTAGGAGGTGGAATGTTGGAATCAGGTTAAAAAATGAAAGTGTCTTGAGCATCTGTGTACATTGGACCAACTTTAGGGACCCAATTGTCCCTGGACTGTTCCATTTACCCAGCGTTTAGTCCACAGTCCTATCTGCTTTCTGGGAAAGAATTAGATCTTCCCATTATATAACTTATGGTGTTAAGGTAGAGAGTCAAACCAGGGAGCAATGAAGTCTCAGCATGATACACATATGATCAATGAATCCTGAGTGTGAAAAATGAAGAAAGGACATTGAAGTCAGTCTGGAGGGGACCAACCAAGACTACCGTGAAGCAAAGTAAATCCATTATTATCACCAAATTGCAGGACCCCATGTCATTAACAAAGACTGGATGTTTTCTTCATAAGTGACTACTGAGGTTATCAATTGCTTGGGACAACAGGGTTTCGTTCTCTTAAACAGCAAAGATATCTTGCAAATTCGTTGCAAAGGGCTCTGAAAATGAGCTTGTAGCTATTTACATATTTTCTGATTAGTCACTGCATTTACATTCTTGTCCCATAAAATTAGTATCTGATAAGGTTATTTATCTCACTCTCAAGTGCCCAAGTTTCACTGACAGGCACGCAGCAGGCTCTCACATATCAAGCACTAAATGTGGCCCTGGCCATACTGTATAATAAAGTATTCATTCTATCAGGGGTCTCTTTCTTGTCAAGAAATTGCTCAATGTATTTTGAAATGTAACCACTGGTCAAGCAATCTTAGATTCCCAAAACTGGATCTAAATCATTTGCCTTAATTCCCCCATAAATCAAACTATTTATGGTTATTCTATTCCTTTTTTTTAAAATATTTATTTATTTATTTATTTTAGTTCTTGGCGGACACAACATCTTTGTTTGTATGTGGTGCTGAGGATCGAACCTGGGCTGCACGCATGCCAGGCGAGCGCGCTACCGCTTGAGCCACATCCCCAGCCCTCTATTCCTTTAAATCAATGTCTCTGTTCAATTCCATTTTTATAAATCAATGTAGATGATTATTTCTACTAGAGTTAGCACCACAAAGAAGGTCTATCACAATAAGCACTAGTAGCCAAATCCTTCTTCATTGGCCCTCCTATAGCTAAATCTTTAGGCAAAAATACTCAACCAAATTGCTTCAGGGGAAAAAAAAAAAAAGAAGAAGAAGAAGGTGAAGACACAGTGTGCTGGTATTTTAACTCTTTGAAATGCCACGTTTTAAATAAACTAAGCACAGCAATCCAACTATTCAGACTGATTTAGATTTGGTTTCCTTTACAACAACAATAGTTGGCACTAACATACTGCCTATCCTCCAAAAACCTAAAAACACTTTACACATTTCCCATTCACACTAACAGCTTCCACAAAGCAGCTCTAACAGGCACAGAATTCTGCTGCTGGGCAGCACACCTTCTCATGCTGTGGCAGGATAAAGATGCCAGATGCTTCCTGCACACACTGGGATGTATTTTCATCCCCACTCATGTCAGACCCTATCTAAGTGATTTTGGCCCAGCATTTATGATGGTGATCACAAGTTTCTAGGGAAGTTCCCTAAGAATCTTCTTCAAACTCTGACGGAATAATGGGTGGCATAATTGTGACAATGAACAAGGAGATCCTTGGGAAAGATGAGTAACCAGTCATCATTTTAACATGAGGGTGGAAAGGACATGGTGGGGTTGTATAGAGAATGTCCATTAACATGGGCATACTAGTATATACAACAAGGAAGATAACAAGTCTTTTAGAGATTTTCCAGATACATAACTTTGCAAAACTGATACTCAGAAAATCCTGGAATGAGAACCAAAAATGCTGGCATAACTGCAACAGAAACACGAAGCTAGCATAATTCAAGCAAAAATGAGCAATATTCCCAAACAACAACAACAAAAACCCTTCAAGCCATCCATGAGCCTAAGGAGCAGCATTAGTCATAGCTTGAGTCCTAAAGGTCACAGAGGTCCTATAAATATAAAATTGAAAGAATAAGAACAAATCACTCAACTTAATTTGTTCCCTTGGGGACAAATCTTCTTAGTCATTTATTAAGGCACAGGTAACATTCAATAGCAAAAAAAAGCATGAAAATTTACATAGAATGAATTTGTCAAAGGTGAAGACTTAGTCATAGAACTTTGAGTGCTACTTTCCCTAGTCATGCTTTTTTAAATATAGTTGGGACTAAAACCAGTTCCTCTGTCTCTACCCCATAATCTTTTCACCATTTGTGTTACTCCCACATTAACAAAGGCCAAAGTAGGAGCAGAAGTGGGCCACAAAATCTCTACTGCTAATCACAGAATGTTGATATCAAAGATTCCCATTGAATAGCCTCTGAGGAGCATCTTAGCTTTAACTCTATGCTAAGCTATTGAGCAGAGAAAGATAAGTAGCTTCCCTGGCTGCAGTGCATGAGCTGGTATAATCCTCACAATCTGCTGTTTCTAGAAGGAATGCGTCTGTCCTGCTATTTTGAGTATACTTGATTGCTTTCTGCCATATGTACTAGACTTTGTATTAGAAACATTTCCTCATCAAAGCCCTGGGCTAGTTAAAATTACATAAAAATAGAAAAAAATTATTCTATTCCAGGTTAGCAATCATAGCCATAGTCTTCCAGATTCTCCTATTGATCTTTGCCTCCAGAGTTCTAATAAAAACAAAAGAGTAGAAAAAAGAAAGGTCAGGCATTCTCTAGAGCAAAGAAGAGAGGCAACTATACTTAGTACATAGAACTGACAATTGGGCACATGGCCCCCAGGATAAGTACATGCAATGAAGCTGATTTCCTGAGATTTTCATCCCGTTGTACATTAAATATTTGTTAATTGTATAAAGGGCAAAAAAACCCTATAGGCTTTTAAGATAGATTGGGTGATTTTTTTCTAGTCTATAGTTACTCCTTTCCCATCCTAACTTCCATAAGGAAAGAATAATTCTCTGAGCCATTGACATTGAACAATGGAACATAAGAAAATATGATGTGAGTAGACACTGGGAATGTGCTTACTTAGCTAGGCTTGTGCTCTGTGCTACTACTTTCTGTCATGAGAATCATGTATAATTACTGGTTCAAAAAGAAAGAAAAGACATGGAGCAAACCAGAATCTAAGATGCAGCTGGACCCAAACTTAGCTGTTCAGTAAACCCCAATCAAACCATTGATGCAAGATTAAGCAATTAATGCTAGTTGTTGCACATGGTGTATACTACCAAGATTTTGCTATGAACTGTTACTCAGCAACAGCTAGCTAACACAGTTGCATGAAATATTATTTTTGTATGAACTTAAGCCCTATAGTTTTTCAGGTCTATCATATTGTCCAAATTACCTGCCCTAAATCCAAGATTCCTTGTGAAAAAATCAGGATGATACATATTTTATGGGGTTTTTATGAGTCTTACTTAATTTAGTAGATAGAAAGCATTCCAGTGTTTCTGAAAAATCTCAGTTATTTTTATTAATATTACTATTTTCCAAAATTTAAGTATATTTGACTCTATGTCTAGGGGAAACAGCAAAGTACCAATTAGGCCCAGCTTTACACTCCTGTGTGTGGAACAAATTTATTCAACCAAGAAGGCAAGAGAATAAATCAAGTGTGTAGTAATGCCAGCCCTCATCTTTCTAAGGAGGGAATGATACATAGTCTCAATTTCATACTACACATCTATACAATGAATGCAGTCTGTTTTGTACACACACACACACACAAAGAATCTGCAGAAAGCAGGTAACTTTTTTTTCTTGTTGGTTTGGATTGGAAAAAAAAAAATCCCATTTTACTGCAGAGGGAGACTTAGAATATAGACTTAGCCTAGTGAAAGAGCAAAAAACAAGGATTGTGGATAACAAAACTCAACACAGTTGCCTTCTCCCATACATCACAGTTCTATAAGCACAAGAGAAAACTCTTAGAATTCATTCAATCTTTCAGAAGACTTTCTTCTTGGAAAGTATCAAATTGTGCATCCATAAAAGGTGATAACACAGCCCACTTGGTAATGTTTTTGATAATTTCAGACTCACTGTCTGGTGATAAGGAAGAGGGGTAGCCAGGATGCCAGTCTCCTATAATAACAAAGATAAAACATTCAAAAGGACAACTCAGAGTGAAATGAGCTCCCCTATTAGCAACCAAGATCCAAGTGCCTTCTTTTCTTGGACAGTGTCCTGACAAGTAAAAGCTGCTGAGGTCAAGTACCCCAAAGAACGCTCCCAAATGCCACATGTGTTAATGCCATGCATCATTCCCTGAAGATATACCACTTTCAAACCTCCTGGAAAATGTCTTCGGAGTCCTCTGTCTGCCCCCCTGACAGCTTTTTTGCTGCTGTGACTAAAGGACTTGAGCAGAACAGCTGTAGAGGAGGAAAAGTTTATTTGAGGGCTCTGGGTGTCAGAGGTCTTAGTCCATAGAATAGCAGTTAGAATCCTCTGGGCTCAAGGTGAAGCTAAAAGCGTGGAAAAGTGTGGTGGGAAAGTGTGGCACAAGGAAGCAGCTCACATGATGATAAGGAAGCAGAGGAAGAGACTGCAAGCACCTGATTCAAAATATAGACCCCCATAGCCACACCCCAAATGAACTCCTTCCTCCAGTCATACCCTACCTGCCTCCAGTTACTACCATAAGTTCATCCAGTAAGGGATTAATTTACTGGATAGTTTAAGGCTATAATACAATAATTTTTCTTCCCAAACCTTGCATCGTCTCACACTGTGAGCTCTTAGGGGATACCTCACATCTGAACCATAATACCTCCTGAGTTATCGCTCTTCCTCCTGTTGCTCTTTTGTAACCACTTGTCAGGGGTGCTTCCTAGTTGCTGAGGAGGGCTGCACGACCCTCTTTCTCTCTACAGGCTTCAGCTTCAGACCCTCTTCGTGAATCTCTCTCGTCACCAACACTGAGCACCACTGCCAGTGAATTCCATGAGGCTTTATTATATGAAACGCTCATTTCAGAAAACATTAATAACTAATAATACCTGTCATTATCAGACAGGTGTGGAGGGAATTCACCCATCTCCTCACTTTCAAGGTTGACTAAGTGACTTGAGCTTCAGTTTCACCACTTGTAAAACAAGGAGGGCAATAACCTTATATTATTAATGGATTTGTTCTGAAAAATCAATGGATAATTGTAGATGTAGAAGTGATGGATTTTCTTCATTGCAATGTTGTCTACACAATTATCATCCTAGTCATAAGACATGTATCAGGTTGGGGTGCTGCTGAAGATTTTGCATAACAAGATACCTGAAAACAGATTTATTGTGAAAAGGAGAGGAAGAACAATTTCTAAATTTGTTTAGCATTCAAGACTCAAGCCTGGAAAATGTGAACCATATTGCTCCTGCTCTAAGTAATGAAATGCTAGTTAATGAGATTTTCATATGATTACCTCACATATACAAATGGGGAAACAAGCATAAAAGAGTTAAGAAAGTTGCTCAGGATCATACAATTTGAACCTAAATTGTCTTGACTTCAGAGTGTATGCTCTTATGATATGGTCTACTACTTCTAGAGAGAATCTTGACCCTTAGGCATATTAAAATTATAGCTTGGGGACTCTGAATCATGAGAAAGAGATAGAGATATAGACAGAAATTAAAAAAAAAAAAAAACTAGGAGCCAGTCCCTTCTTCAGGGAAGTGGAGAGGAAGGGATAAATAAAAAGGAATATTAGATTAGAAGAGGGGTATATCATTAGCAAGTGCCTAATACACACGGAGCTCATGGTAAATGTGGCCCTACTTCCTGGTTGAGACAGGGCAGGTCTTGTGTTCCGTTTCCCCAAGCCACTTTTGGTCCTGTGTGGTAAGCATGGGATATTGGCTGTAAGGCTAAACCAGCTAGTGCAAGACAGGGCCTTGACAAAATCAAGACAAGACCCTGTGATGAGTTATGTCATGTAGACAAAATTTTGCCCACCCCATGACCTTGACTCCTTCTGTTATACTTATGAATATGTTACATTACTATGGTAAATGGCAAACTGCAGATCTTAAACAGGTAAATTACCCTGTATTGTCTAGATGGACCCAACATAATCAAACTGAGACTTTAAAAAGCATAATATTTGCTTGGCTATGGGAAGAATAGGGAATAATAGAGATAAAGCAGAATTGGATGTCAGACATGTGAGGCAGAAGGGGAAGGCAGAGAGATTGGAATTGGAAGGCAGCTGGTAAAGGGGTGACAGAGAAAGCACGAAAAGGAAAGCTGCAGCCTCTGAGAGCTAAGTGTGTTCTGGCTAAAAGCCAGCAAGGAAAGGGGATCTCAGTCTTACAACCACCAGGAACTGCAGTTGGTAAACATCATGAATAAGAATGGAAGTGGAGCCTTCATAAGGAGACATGAACATGTATCAACACCTTGATTTCAGCCTTGTGAGATGTTAAGAAGAGGATCTAGTCAAATCTACTTGCGTTTCTGACCGTCAGAGACTGAGACACTAAATTTGTGTTGATTAAAGATGCTAAATTTATGGTAAACTTTTACTGCCACAATAGGAAAATATTATAAGTGGTTCTCAAATTCTCTTAGTCTGGAGTGGATCTGAGAATTTGGATCTATAACAACTTCCCAGATGATGATGCTAGCACACTGCTGGCCAGGAAGCACTTTTGAAGAACCTCTCTTTTAGTAATAAACCATAATCTCACATGCCATGGGCAGGAGTGATCAGGAAAATATGGAATAACACTGTGGAGACCAGAAGACCAATGATAATAACACCTATTCTGGGAGAACTAAAAATAAGTATTCAAAATATGTTGTCTGAAATATGATAGTGAATAAGAATAGATAATGGTCAGGCAGTGGGCCCCAGTTAAGGTCTTATTCACAGGCAGAGACCACACTAAGAGGCTAACTGGTATAAATATTAATGCGCACCATCAAGGTCTTTTTCAAATGTAAAAGACCACAACATTCCAGCCAACTGCTCTGTCCCCAAGAGGCAAGAGAATGAAAGGAGAGAGTGAACCCAGATGGGAGTTACAGAAGGATTAAAACTCAGGCTAAAAGAAACAATCAAGAGCCTTGATACTTTTCAATGCCTGCTCATCATAGATTTTGATGAATGCTCATTCCCCAAAATCATATAAGCCTGTTAGCTAGCACACCAAAATGGGTTTTCCTACTCTCCACCCCCTCTTTCATCTTCTCACTTAAATAAATCCTGCTCCATTTACTCTTCTTTTCCATTATTGTCTGTGGATTTTATTCTTCAAATTTGCGAGCAAGAACCCAGAAGGCAATTGGTGAAATGGGAAATCTAGTCTCATCTCAAAACTCCAGTTTCAATAGTAGTTCCAATTTTCTGTTACTAATAAAGAATAGGACCTATAACACCCAAGTACCCTACTGTAAGAGAGGCTTTTTCTGGAGTTGAAGTTAAAGGAGAAGTAAAGTGAGACCTGACTTCCATTGCACATACTCTGCTACAGTGGAAGCAGGTCTAAATGGAGGTAAGAGACGGAGGGTACTTGGGACTCCTTCTTGGGGTACCCTTTGTATAAAGATGGCCTGCATAATGAACAGACCATGGAAAGATATTGTTACTTGTTTTCAATAATTAACTCTGCTCATTTTACACTTGTTTCCTCTTACTTTGACTATAAGGAGTGAATGTATCACCCATCACTCTCCTTTACAAAACTATTCAAAGCCCTGGCTGGGTGAACTGAGAGGTAACCCAAGTTGCAAGTCACTGTTGCAATTATAGGATCTGTCACCACTTTTATTCAAAACAAAGTGATAGGCAATTTTCAAATAGTCTGCTATTTGTGGAAGGGGTGTGGGGCAAACTGCTACTGTTAAGTGAGGTTTAACACTTCCCTCAAGTACTATAGTATCTGTAAAACCTCTATTATAGCAAATCCATACCTTTTAACGAAACTCTCAAAGAAACTCTGCTGAGCAGAAGTATCATTCTAATAATTTGAAAAGGCTACAATAACACTTCTGTCAATGCATAAATGCATACCAAGGAATGCCTTAATAATTTTTAAAAACACATATTAACTATCAAACCATTATATCTTTCTCATTATATCTTTTTGCTTATACCAAATAAATACAACTTAACTAAAAAAGAGAGATATATGAAGAAAGCTCCACATCTCAACCCCTTCCAGGGGATAAATTGAGGCTAATAGTATATAGTTAAGAGTTGCTGATTAAACAGAAACAACTATGTCCATGTCTTGTTTATGTGAGTTTTTATACTTACAACAAAAATAATATGAGCCAACTTAATAGAAATTCACTACTTCTGGAGTATGCTATTTGGAAGTCAGTAATTTGAAATTAAAAATGAAAGCTAATCTGTCAAATTCATTTCCTTGATTCTCACTTCATTCATAGTTCCACAATTTAAATTCATTTTGGAAGCATAAGCAAACTCAATCAACTCCTAAATTGTGGATTTTTTTTTTTTCCATTTGGGTGTGAACATATAAAATATCAAGGTAGGCAGTGCACTCCACATGCTATGTCAGGTTTCCAATGTCCTACTGAGAACTCAAATTGCTAAACAAAATGTATGTGGCCAAATGTTAACATTATTCTATTTACTTACTATTCTGCAATTCAGATTTGGGCAGTAGATCACAACAACCCAAAATCAGAGCTGTTAATATTCCAGATAACATATTTTGAGGAATTATCTTTACAGTCCAAAAGTAACTTCAAATTATTTAATAGAAGCATGGCTTCTTTGGCAATTAACCTATTCTCTGTCCCTCTAACCTCCTGTAAATTAGAATTCCATATGCAATGATTATGTAACTCTAATCTCCCACCAGAATCTTAACATTTCATTTTCAGAGTACGGCAAAATAGCCACCAAATTGTCCTCCTTTAGATGTCTGTATAATTCAGTCCTAACTAATTATCTTAAATGTTCCTCTTGTAGGGAACTGGAATGATTGACTGCTTAATTCTCCAGCTAGTCAAAGTACTCTTTGTAACCAAGCCAGTGCTTCTGTGTTCTAACCCTCAAAATAAGTTCTGCTCCAACTCAGCTTGGACCACTTGATAACATGAGATTCAGGACTCTTCCCAAAACTCCCACCTGCAAGACCTTCCTTCTCATCCTCTGACATCTAAATGCTGGTACCACATGTACCTTTTTCATAACTCTTAAAACACGTCTGCATTTATAGTCCTAACAGAAGATCTTAATATTTGTCTTCACTGGCCCATGAAGAAACGGACATTCCTTTGACTTAGACTATTAACTCATCGGGGCAAAAATGAAGATTGTTCCTTTTTTTTCTATCATCTCTAAGACATAGTAGGGTATTAGGTCCTTTGCAAATATTGAACAAGTACACACATAGGATATAAGATCTAAGGTATTTACCTATTTTTTCTAGTATCAATTCTTTATTTTCTGAATTGTGCAGACTATTTCCCCAAGATTATAGTTTTTAAAATGTCTTTCAGAAATACTTTTAGACCTACTGTTTGTTCAATACTTCCTAGGAACTTCAAACAACTAATATCATGATAATTGTTTAGAGAATATCATTTATACTCAGGTTTCTTTTTATTTAAGTACTTTGGAAAAACAGATGCCTGAAGTACTTAAGCTGGATCAGTAGTGTTTGTTTACTATGCTTTAAAACTGGGTCCCACTCTTGTTCAGGAACATGTTAACTTTGGGGCTTTTTTCAGGAAACAAGTAAGGTCTGCTTTCGTTGAAGTCACTTCTGCCTCTTAGGAAGCCTTTCTTCTCATCAACCCAAACTGCCTTTTTGTCTTCAAGGCTGTGTTAGGTTCCATCAGCTTCATGAAGTCTCCCTGTATACGAAGGCCCTCGTGACTTTTCCTTTCTCTGTAATCCACCAATACTTAAAATGGCTGCCACTAGTATTTTGCTTGAACACAAGTTGACTTATATTGGTCTCTATTTGTTTAATGTAAGTTTTTTTCTTCTAAACACACCTAAGGACAACAGCCTCTGCCCCTTCACAGTGTCAGATATTTACTAAAACTGTACTAAAGCTTGGCTCGGTGGCACACACTTGTAATCCTAGCAGCTCGGGAGGTTGAAAAAGGAGGATTATGAGACACTAAGGAACTCAGTGAGACGCTGTCTCTAAATAAAATACAAAAAAGGGTTAGGGATGTGGTTCAGTGGATAAGTGCCCGAGTTTAGTCCCTGTTATTTAAAAAAAAAAAAAAAAAACTGTAATAAGTACCTGTGGATTTGGGAATATATACATATATATTTGGAAGTATACCTATATTTGAATCATGACTACAAAAATAATGGTCTTATGTGAAGAGTTTTGATTCAATGCACACCTTTTGAAGCCATTTATCTGAAAAAGCAAAAAATGTGGATTTCTTCCTAGAATGACTTCAGTATTCTAGCACAGAAGTCATATCCCATAACCCACATCAAGATAGAAAGTTTACTGTCCCTTGCCTCATTCATTTATCCATCCATCATTCATTCAGTGCATATGTACTAACCTGCCAGGGCATGAATAGCCCTGCCAGAAGCTATGGGAAACACTCAGGTGAATTATGTTTGCTCAATTTTGATTGATATTTGTAAAAGCAGAAACCACTCACCAGAGAGCTTTGCTTAGAGAGTGAGTTTAGCTGGGGATGGGCATGTTTGGGACCATCCTTCCATTTCAACAGGGCATTGAGATCAGGTTGTAATAACCAACAGCATTTACTATCTTGATGGACCCGTATTAGGTAGTTTGTTCAGCAGAATAATGAGGAAACAGTAAGTACATTTTTAAATTAATGACATAAATACTCAAAGCCAGCAAGGAAGTCTATAAGAAGACACTGAATTAACTCCAGGATGGACAGTCAAAAAGAAAAAGTAATCATAATACAATATAAAAAAAAGTGAAGATATAAGTAGGAGCTATTTTAAACAGTGAAATGATTATAAGAATACTTAATTAGTACCAAATAATTTTTTTTTTTGTACTGGGGATTAAACGCAGGGATACTTAGCCATAACTACTAAGCCACATCCCTAGTCCTTGTTTTTTGGTGGTTTTTTTTTTGTTGTTGTTGTTATTTTTTTGGTACTTGGGGGCACTCAACCACTGAGCCACATCCCTAGCCCTATTGTGTATTTTATTTAGAGACAGGATCTCACTCCTTTTCTTTTTTTTTTTTTTTTTTTTTTTTTTTAAGACAGGGTGTTGCTAAGTTGCTGAGAACCACGCCAAGTTGCTGAGGCCATCTCTGAACTTGTGATCCTCTAGCCTCAGCCTTCTGAGCCACTGGAATTATAGGCATGTGCCGAACTTGTATTTTTAAAGCAGGAGTAAATGGATTATTATATTGTATTTTAAAAGTCAAAGTTAAATCCACACATGTGCTGGTGACTTAATAAGGAATTAGACTGCAGAAACTCATAAGGAAATGATTTAAGCCTAATATCCCTGCCTCATGCAGTTTTTTTTTTTTTTTATTTTTTATTGTGTTTTCCAAGTCATAAAGAGGCTGCTTATTCTCTGGAGTGAATGTAAACAGGTACTGCTTTGCATACAGTGGCAGCTATTCAAGAAGGGACAAAACTTGGCCTGCATCTTGCTAGCTCTGTCCTTTCCAATTGAATTACAGGACTTGAGAGGTCATACCATATTAGAGTGATGATATTTGATTAGAAGTCTTTTAAAGTGAGGATTGATATTTTAGCATCAGTGGTCTCAGCCCCTCTGTAAATTACCTTGTTAAATCTGTTAATACAGAAAGTTGTAAGTGAAAAACAGAAACAATAACTCAGGTTTCCTTCTGGTCATCTGTGGCATTTAATTCAGTGTGTATGAGCCAAATAATAATAATAATACCTCAGGTGACATGCTTTTATAAACACAAAAAAGTAAAATATCATGGCATTTAGGAAATGCAAATGTGGCTCTATTAAGTCTCTACATTTGGAGGCAGTATGATCCTTTCTACTAAATACATGATATTTACATTTCACAGCAAAAAAGATTTTCCTGAACACTCCCAATCAATGGTCAAAATTTATTAGCATTAATAATAGTTTCAAGTTCTGATCATCAAATCCTGGTTTTCCAGAGTAGATGGGAGCCCTCAATCTTTGAGAGTGACAGCATGTATACAAGATGGCTAAGCAGGGGGTCACTAATTCATGCTGAGTGGTCACTCCTAGTAGCTGCTGTTGAGGTACTTCACACATATCACCTTATACTCTCTTCCCATTACTGTAAGACCACATGATGCTATACCAGGTTTGCAGGTTAATGGGACTAAACATAAGGATGTGAAGTCATTTTTTTCCAAGGTTAATTGTGGAATTCAACCACAATCTCTTCCAAATTTGTGTTTGTGGAACTTTCTAAAAATGTTCAGTACTTCATTTCACAGGTAGTAAAGTCTTAGGGAGAATACAGGCTAATAGCCCCAAGAAGCTTCACAGAAATATACAGATAATAAATCCCTAATGTTTTAGCTAAAGAAATTAAAGTGTTTGGTGACTATTTTGGACCATTTAGTTTGCTAGGGAAAACCAACCCTTGACTCTTGGTAATACTCTTGGGATCTGAGAGAATGGACAATGGGTCTGATCCAATATGGTAGTTCTTTGTTTCATGCAAGTTCAAAAGACTTCATCAAATAATTCAAGACACTTGGGTATCAGCCATCTTTATTCTGAGGTGATCAGAATCACCTCGGGTGACACAACTGCAAATTCATCATCATCTGTTCCCACCTTTACCTCATTCCTAGTGCCTTAATGCAAGATGAGGCTTCTTTCTTCTTCCCTACACCCCAATTCCAACCTTTCCTGCCGACAGCCTTAATTCACTGACACACTTTCTTCTCTGTGTGCTCAACCCTTCCTTAGCTCTTTACAGTCAATAGAAAGAAAGTCTTGTCCATCTAAAAATCTAAAACACACCCAAAGATTCCCTCGGCTTGCCACTCTTGACATTCTATATTTCCCTCTCCCTTCACAGCCCAGCTTCTTGAAAGGCTAGTCCATGATGCCTGTTCCATTTCCAGGCTACATACTCACTCCCCATCCCACAACAATCTGGCTTCTGACCTCACCACTCCACCAAAATTAGTCCTGCAAAGTTACAAATGATCTTTCAGTTCCTGAAGCCAATGGACACTGTGTGGTTCTGCAGCTTATACACTAAAATTGGAAGGATGTGGAGAGGATTATCATGGTCTCTGGGCAAGGATGACAAGAAATTCATGCAGCATCCCCTATTTTTATAGTATGAACTCATTGTGTTATATATAGATATATATCTTGATATAGAGAATATATTTGCATATAGAAAAAAAGTCTAGAAAGATACATATCAGAATTTTAGCAGTAGTTATGCTGAGTGATTGGATTTAGGGTGACAAATACACAGTTTTTCAGTTCCTACATATTTGTGAAACTTATATAATAATCACACATCCTTTATCTAAATAACAATAAATGTCATCTCAAAATATCCAGGGGCTCATTTCAGTTCCTCTTTGACCTCACTGCAGTATTCTGAGGGTATTGCTCTTTCCCTGATGCTAAGCCACCACACTGTCTTAGGCTTTCTCTATCCTCTCAGCATCTTATTCTTAGTCCTCTTTACAGCTTCCTCTTATCCACCCATGCCTTCACAATGCCACCCTGAACTCCATCACCGTCCCTCTTCCATCCCCACTCTTCACAGTGTCTAAGTGGCCTCATTCACATAAGTGGCTTATTTGATGCTGAAAATTCCCAAATCTTTTTCTGTCATTCACACATCTTGCCTGAGTTCCAGCCTCCATATACAATTTTCCAGGTTTCCGGGTGCTTCAAATTCAACATCCTTGAAAATGAATTCATTTTCCCCACAAGGTAGGTCCAAATCCTATAGTCATATATCCATGAACAGAAGCAGCATTTGTCAAGCCCTGACAGAAATTCAGGGGTCAATTTTTTTTATCTCTTTACTTTCTCTCACTTTCTTCAAAAAACAAAAAGGATAAGTTCTATCTCCACATATTTCACAACCATTACTTATGTCTTCTCTATGCCCACTGACTTAATCAAGCCTCCCTCATTTCTTCCTTAGATAACTGAAACAACTTCTCCAGTGGTCATATACCTTCAATCTTACTCCCTTCATCTCTCCTCAATTCTGCAGCCATAATTGTTTTGCCAAAATATAAGCTACATATATGTCACTTTCCTGTTATGGGATAACCCTAATTGCCTAAGGGTAAAGTTCCAAATACATTAACTGTCCTCCAGTATAGATCATTACTCAGCTTTTGTCTACCTTCCATCATAAGACTTATGAACTGCTGGTTATACTCCAGATATCCTGATTTCTCTCATACTACCAGTGCTTTTTTTAAACGTGACCCCCGTTTTCTCTACTTGCCTGTGATTACCCTTTGAGATTCAACTGGGCATCATTTCTTGACCTGCTCAGGTGAACCTTTGCCCTGAGAACACATGAAGCTTCCCTCTAGTGTGCCATAAATTACACTCTATTTAATTGTTCTCTCAATTATCTCTTTCACTCTAGGATGCTGAGGTCCTTGAGGACAGGACTATGGATTTAACATTTTTTGAATAAACAGAGAGGTAAAAGATTGGTGCCGCAGTCCGGCTGGCTGCAGCAAAATAACCGGGGGGTGACGAATAACTTGTGTACGTTGATACAGCAGGAGTAGGAGCCATTTATTGCAGGACAGGAGCAGTATTTATACATTCCACACAGCTTATCTAATGAGCATAAACTAGATACATCAGTCAACCAATCAGGAATCTCTACACCTAATGGCTCGGTTTTGTTAATTCTCAAACCACTCCCTCTGGCATTTTGCCAGGCACCATCCAGACTTGTTTACGAACTCTAACATTCCCCTGGCAAAATGCCAGGTGTTATTTTGACTTGTTTACAGACTCTAACAGATTGGCATAAAAAAGAAGCTACTTCCAAATGGAACTGATGCAAGGAAGATGCAAAATAAGGTCTCCTGAATGAACTTACCTACAAAATATCACAGTGTCATTCTGCAACAGTAGCTACAGTAAACAGAGGTCTATCTAGTGGTGTTTATTCAACTCCAACACCCATACCTTCAGGAGCTCAAAATGCAGAAAAAGCTCCAGGAAAAAAAAAATCTCAGAACTTGATTCAGCCATCCCTACTGAATAGCACAAGGTCTTCTGAGCAGGCATTTTGCTGCAGCAAAGCCATGATATAATTCAGCACACAAAGGTGGGAAGCCAGTCTCTAGTTATAACTCTGTCTCCCTGTCACCCAAAGGATTCTGTTGGCAAATCACCTGCTGCATCTGAAACCATAGGGCAACAACTTTATGAACCTAAAAGAAGCAGTTGGTCTTCTGGATTCACTTCTACACCAAAATAAATAATTATAATGTTTCACTGAGAATGATTTCTAGTAAATTATTTTCAGTTCTTATAATACAAACCAGATCCGATGATACACTCACATGTATGATTACCTGGGGCTAATTTTAGAAGTTGCTTAAGGACCATCAAGTAATGTTTATAACTAGGTATAAATACAAGCTTCCTGCACTGGCATTACTGCCCCTTCAGCAGGGGGCAGGGGCACCGCCTGTGTTCTCCAGTTATACAGAGGTGACCTATAATCAATGGGTAGAAAGTTGGCCCTCGCTCCTGTTTCTCCTCTGATCAAAGATAGGAATTAATGAAATGCTCCTGCTTGGACTACTCGGGAAACAGAGTATAGCCTCACTAGCATTTAAGATACAATTTTGTTTGAATTGTGATATAAAAGACTATGTCTCACAAACAGCTACATCCACCCCTTCCTAAAGCCCCCTGCTCTTTTTTATAAACACAATCATAATTCATTCAGATATTGAGCATTCATAGGAATAGGTTAAGGCTGCATCCCTCTCTGGTAGAAGGAAAATAATCACAATAATTCTATGCCAAATATGTGGAACCTTTCTCTTTCCCCATCTCTTAGTACAAGTTTGGGAATGAGTCAAATGAATCTGAGAGCAAGTCAGCTATGGATTTCTGGGAAAGATTTTCCTGGAGAATACACTGACATCTTATTCTCCCCTGTGCAGTATTATAACCAGGAATGACACTTTGTGATTGTATAAGACCATGAGAGGCAGTAGTAATAACACCAAGGATAAACAGGTAGAAGGATGCAAAAATACCTTGCTCTCTCGTGACAACAATACATTAGATTAACCAAGGCTGAAATCATGCTACCTTTAATAACAGTAGCTATTATTTCATATTATTTGTAGCCAAACTCTCTTAATATACTACTACTGATTGTTTTTTTCAAATAATATTCCTTGTGCCCACTTGGTGGACTTGTGGAATATGTGGAGTGGATGGCAAACTACAGACCACAGGCTAAATCTTCCCAGCACCTGATTTTGTAAATAAAGTTTTATTGGAGAACAGCTACACTTTTTGTTGTCTTATGGCTTCTTTTATAATAAAACAGCAGAGTTCAGTAATTATGGCAGAGACCATATGGCCCACAAGGCTGAAAATATTTATTATCTTGCTTTTTACAGAAGTTTTTTGGCTGGCCCCTCATCTGTACCAGTGAATTTCAACTGAGGGCTATTTTACCCATATCATATTTCCCAAGGGCCATTTGGATGCCCTAGCTGCTGTGAAGTCCTGCAGTGCCACAGTTGTTGAATGTTGTATAATGTTAAAGTCCCACAAAACAAATAACACACACACACACACATACACACACAAAAGGTAACAGTGATCCTGTTGAGAAATACTATTCATGTCAGAATAGTAATCCTATGGTGAATCGAGCTCCTGTAAACATTGATGTGGCTGCATCACTGCAGTATGCTGATTTTAAGTCCTTTGGGTATAAACCGAGAAGTGGGAGATCTGGGTCAAATGATCGTTCTGAGGAATCTCCATACCACTTCCCATGATGGTTGCACCAGTTTGCATTCTCACCAGCAATGTATGAGTATACCTTTTTCCCTACATCCTCACTAACATTTATTGTTCTTTGTAGTCTTGATAATTGCCATTCTGTGTAGGGTGAGATAGCTAAACTATGGAACCAACCTAGGTGTCCTTTAACAGATATATATATATATAATGATGGAATATTACTCAGCCTTAAAAAAGACTGAAATTATGGCATTTGCCAATAAATGGATGAAGCTATAGCATTATCATGGTAAGTGAAATAAGCCAATCTCAAAAAACAAAAAGCTGAATATTTTCTCTGATATGAGGATGCCAATTCAAATTGCGGGGGAGCGGGGCTAGGGAAGAATAGAGTTACTTTAGATTAGTTAGAGGGGAGTGAAGGGAAGGGAGGGACTAAGGAAGAATAGTAGAATGAATCAGACATTATTACAGCCAGTGTGATTCTACATCATGTTCAACCAGAAGAATGAGAAATTACATTCCATTATATATGATGTATCAAACTGCACCCTACTGTCATGTATAACTAATTAAAATAATTTTTTAACACAAGAAAACATAGTAATCCTTAGCCGGGCATGGTGGCACATACCTGTAAACCCAGTGGCTCAGAAGGCTGAGGCAGGAGGATCACCAGTTCAAAGCCAGCCTCAATAAAAGTGAGGCACTAAGCAACTCAGTGAGACCCTGTCTCTAAATAAAAAATACAAATTAGGGCTGGAGATGTGGTTCAGTGGTCGAGTGCCCCTGAGTTCTATCCCTGATGTCTCACCCCACCAAAAAAAAATAGTAATCCTAACCTAACTATATACCACATCTCGGTTCACATGTGTTCTTTTCTTCATGTTGCCTGTCACCTTGGCAACCACATGTCTGGCAGATTTACCGACACAGATAAACAGCAGACTAGAAGCATACTGGACATGCTATTGATACTCATTACTGATTTGTTTTAAACAATTGAGGAAATAAATTTATCATTACATTAGGGGATGTCTTCTTTAATTAGAATTTTCTGGTTTGGAGGCTTATTTAGATGTAAACACAACATTCCTAGTTCTGTTCTAAAATACAAGTTGGCTATGCACACAGTATTTTTTGAGGCATGTTTTATTTTATATTCATGAATTTTTAAGTGCATTTCTGCTTCAATGTTACAAAGTGATTAAAATTTCTTTGGAGTTCCTTTTATATGAAGCAGTATTTTATAAATAATGATAATTATTCTAATTCCCACTTTAATAAAAAGACCTTAAAACATTTTATTGGGCTGAACTAAATTAGTCTCATTATAAAGATTTGAAATAAAAAGAAAACATGAAACTGAAACCACTGCAATGTTTTATAGATAAGAAATACATGTTCTTAACTATATAGTCAGCGGGAACATGAAAATTATAGAGGTTAAAAAAAAAAAAAACGTGACTTGCCTTCATAAAGACAGTTCAAGGAAAGTGAAACAAATCTGTCCTCAGTGGGATACACTACAGATCCAAGAACTCATAATTCACCTACAAGTGCTATTTCAATCAAGAGATTGCAATAACAGCAACCAGAAGGTCAGACTGAGGCAGCACTTCAGTCAGAGCAGGAAGTGGAAGAAGGAAGCAGTTCAGTCCTTTAAAGAGTAACCAAATAGCACTTCAACTTTTTCAGATTTCAGCCACGATGTTTTCTGCCTCGATGAGTGTACAAAGCAATAAGAGGAAGGCTCTAGGGTACTCTAGCTTCCCATGTGGCAAATATTTTCCCAGTTTGCTAAATCCCCTTTTCCTTTGAAGGTTTAGATGTCTTGCGCATTTATAGAATAAAACGTCTAAAGTTTTCCTGATCATTCAAGAAAGAGATGCCACCACCCACTCCTTTACCATCTGAAACAGCTCCTCCATCTATATGGCAATGTTTTACCCTCAGGCTGTTCAGCAAACAGCTCTCTGGACAGAGAGACAGGGACACTAAACAGTGCCCAGTTGTTTGAGTTTGGGTCTCAAGTATGAATGACCTACACACGCAAAAGGAGTATAAAATATCCCTCCTGTGAGTGTTCTGGCAGGGAGACTGTGTGCAGAACTAGTTGTCTAATTCCACAGATAGATAAAAACAAAATTAGGAGTTCACACAAAAGGCAAACATCATTATGAGCATAGCATATGGGAAGAAAGGAAAACCTCTAAAATGACTGTGTTTAGAGAGAACACTGAGAAAAATATACCAGAGAGAGTCAAACTCTGAAAAAAACACAGCAGGAAGAAAAATAAAACTGCCACGTGACACATAAAACTGGATCCTGTGATCTAAGAGAAAAGAACCCAGGATAATAGGCTTTAGAATGAAAGCTTTAAACCAGTTTTCTATAAGGAAGATTTGAAAATTACTATCTAAACATACTATAAATTATTTCTACTTGTCATCTATTCATGCATATAGTAAAATGTGTATAATATGTGTGTGAGGGGGTGCTGGGGATCAAACCCTGGGCCTCACACAGGGCTTGCTAGGCAAGCACTCTATCACACTAAGCTACATCCCCAGCCTGAAATAAATAAACACATAAATTTTCATAAAAAAAAAAATATATATATATATATGTCTATATACATACGTGTGTGTTTGTGTGTGTGTCTGTGTGTGTGTCTGTATGTATTTGGTTGTGGAAAGTAGTTGAAGTCCCACACATACATCATTGTTTATTATGTTGGCCTAGAATTCAAGACGCCTATGTACCTGTCGTAAGGTCCTAAGGCCCAAAAGGGAAGAAGAAGGTAGCTAAGTAATACCACTTTTAAGTTAGACCTGGGATTATGGAAAATAAATGATAAGAATTAGAAAACATTTCTGAAATACACATAAACAAAAGTAGAGTTATCTCAAATTCTACTCTTAACACATCAGTGTATTTCATGCCAGAGCCTTTGTTTCTATGTTCCACATCACGTACATTCAAAATTTTTCTTTAAATTGCAAACAGTACGTATATGGTGTTTTAAACAATCTGTTTTGTTTACTTGTTTCTTGCATATAGATGTTTGCAATATTAATGTGTATTTCTGAATATAAATAGCTGCACAAGAGAACATTTTATTTTTATGCCTATTCTCTATATTTAAGGCATGTGGACTATTTCCCCAACTCTTTTAAACATACTTGGGATTTAATCCATAGAGGTGACTAAGATTGAAAGACATTCTATTACAGACCTACAGGAGAAAGGCAATGCCATGCAAGGTTACAGGGGAAAGCATAGGGGTCACAGAAGGTTCGGAGGCAGGGTAGGCAAATTTGAACAAGTTAGGATTGTAGAGTTTGAATGATTTTCAGTGGGCTCTGGGCAATATAAGTGATCCCACCCTCACTGACTGGCACCTGGCCCTGGGATGACTTAGGGTAGGAGAAATACTGCCTTGGTGTGTGACAGAAAAAGAAGTCTACCGTGGATGGGATGTGTGCTTTGGATTGGCTGATCTGCCTATTGAAAAAATAATATGACCTCAGGCAGTTATCATCTTTAGGAATTAAACTGGCGTTTGGAGGGGTAGTCTCTCCAGGATTGGAAAGACCCCAAGATTAGTCTTATAAAATACAGGAAATAAAAACATCACCATCACCAATATACTCCCACAAACAGATGCCTAGTGAGCTCCCTCCAGCAGCCCCTCCTTCTCTGCTATCTATCATCATACTGAGATCCGGACCATCGAGGCCTACAGCACCTGGCTGGCTTTCTCTTTTAGGGCACCTTCTGGGATCGTTCTTGCAGATCTCAATGTCTTTGTGTCCAGACCGTCTCATGCCCCAACCTCTCATGTCTTCCACTTTCCCTTCACTTCCCCTCAGCCACCCATTACCATAATCACACTCTAACCACATTCTGGGCCCAATAGTCACCAGCACCAGCACCAGCAGAAAGCAGTGCTGACCACTATGATGCCAAGGGCTGAAATAATCAGAATTGTTTTTTTTTTTTTTTAACTGATAAATTAACCCAAAGACAGAGGTTCCTACAATATTTTTTTAAAAAGATAGCCAATATGTGGCCAAAATTTAAAAGTCTGGAAGAGCATCAGCACAAGATGGGGAGCAGATACTCTTCCCTCTTCTACCCAGACAAGGGTTTTTGAGCTTAAGTTGGTACTGTACTTGTGAAGCTGATTTAATACAATCCATTAAATATTTTAATATTCATATCTTTTAATTCAGAGATTCAACTCCTAGCGATTTATCCTGCTGACAAAAACTATTCAGGGAAAGGGGCTCTTGTGATACCTGGCTCACAGTGGAAGAGACAGGGAAAGGGATGGAGCTGGAGAACAGGGAAGAAAATGAGGTGAAGCAAAGTCTTGTAGGGCCAAGGCAAAAATGGGGACATTGTTCTCTGCAGAACAACAAACATGGAGTTTTCAGCAGCAGAGTGAAATGCCTGATTAATTCATAATATTTTTTGTTATGTCTTCTTGGAGTGCATGACTGTTCCTAGTGCAGATTTGTGAGATTCCTGAAAGAAAGTTCTTGAAAGTGCAGAGGAGCAAAGCTCATGAAAGACTAACCAAAGATGGTGAAGCTGCTGCCTGTGAGACAGGAACAAAAACTCAAGAAAAAAAAAATACTAATAATTTGAAGGGCAGGAAAAACATTGTGAGGTTGAAGAAGACTAAATAAAGAAGTTATTGAAGAGGAAGAAAAAAAGTATACCAGAGGTTGTTTAAAAGTTATGGGAGAAAAATTCCATCAAGGAAAACATCTTACAACAAACCGAAAGATTTTCATGGCTGAAATGAGAAATCAGCAGGAATAATCTCAATTTGCTTCTATGTAACAAATATATTCAGCATGGACCATACTCTTAAAAGGATTGCTATTAATCCTTTTTTCTTTCTTTCATTTTTATACTAGGGATTGAACTCAGGAGTGCTTAATCACTAAGTCACACCAACTAATTTTTATTTTTTTATTTTGAGACAAGGTCTTGCTAAGTTGCTCAGGGTCTCAATAAATTGCCAAGATTGGTTTTGAATTCACAATCCTCCCGCCTCAGCCTCCCGAGTCACTAGGATGATAGATGTGTGCCACCACACTTGGTGCTATGAATTCTTTAAAAGCATAGAAGTTTGACATTTTCAATAAAAACTTTTATAAAGAAAATATTCAGTTGTTTCACAATTGACAACTGAGTATCAAAGCAACTTTACCAAATTTAGAAGTTAATATTCTAAAAATTATGTTTCTGATTTAAAAAAAAACTAGGTCAAAATATCAAGTAGTTTCCACAAGATTTCAAAAATTAGTTAAAATAAAAAAATATTCTATTCTAAATAAATTCATGTTATAAAGAAATAAATTCAATCTATTGCACAAAAAATTCATCACTACATATTATAACGTCCTTATGATTTGGCATAGTGTCAAGGCTATTCAAGGAATACCATGTTTCCCCTCATTAAGCAAAAGATCTGTACTAAAAAGTATATTTTTAAGATATCAAAATCAAAAAACTTGAACCAGTAATGCCAATCCTTTCACAATGTGCAAATACTAAATAAACTACAAACTGACTCTAAGGATCACTCATCAATTAAATGTTTGGACTAGGACTTATGCGAAAAATTTCTAAATCATTTAAAGCACAAACAATTAACTGAAAAAATACAGTATAGTAGAATTCCATTTTAATACCAACAACAGAAAGCAAGAGTTAATAGAGAAGTGCCATAATATAACAAGGGAGGCTGACCATATGTTTATGAAGACAGAATGTATCTTGTGCTATAATTTCAGTTAGGCTATCACCAGGCCCAAAATAGTGAAACTACATTTTATCTGTTCTACTGGATTTGTTAAACATGATGGAAAACCTGCTACTGGGGGGAGGTGGCAGCAGCAGTGTACTGGGTATTTACGGATGAGACTCATCCCACAAACTTCCCATAAAATAGCTCTGAGAAAAACAGAGGCCACGGCCAATCATACCATGACACAATGCAAAAAAAAAAAAAAAAAATGTATGGGAGATTCTTCATTCCTCGCACTCTGATGCTATCTTAATTTATGGTTTATAGCAAAATTGAAAGCCATTGCTGAAATAATTGAGAACCACACACTTTTAGAGTTGGAAGAAACTTGTTTCGTTGACACAACATGTTCTTTATTGAAGGGCAAAACCATCCATTATCTATAGAAACAAATTTGTAACTCTTTTCCTTCATGTTTGGGTGATAAGCCTGTGTTCTGGGGTTGCTGCTTCCTCTATGAACATTCTGTATCTAAGCACAGGGCATATTCTGTTAGAATTGATGATACAGGGATCACCTAAAAGGGCCTCTTGATGTCTTATGTGAAATGCTCCTTGTAGTATTGATTCCCGAGATTCACCTTCTGGCTAGCAGACATAAAAAAAGGATGCAGTCCTCACAGATTTGATTCTCCACTATTTACTCAAAGGAGATGAAGCAAAGAAAAGTTCAAATGCTCCTCCTGACAAACACATACAATCAGCCATTCTCCAATTCCCTCAAGGTACAGCAGAATGAATGTAGACTTTATGCAAAAAAAAAAAAAAATGTTCTCCAAATCTGAGAGAACAGATCTCCAAGGGTCCCAGAGCTAGAGAATTTGACCTGGTAATTAATTATTTAAAACAGGCAAATACTACTCTGGGCTAACCATTGTTCTCAATTTATTTATCACCACACCAAGGATGTTCCTGGAGAATATGGGATTACTGTCACCTGGGGACAGTGTCAGCATTATCTCTGTTGTCCCTTGAGCCCTGGTACAGATGATATTTCTGCAGGCTCAGGGGCAGAGGAGTCAAAAGTGTTCAGTCCCTGGCCTCTTCTCCAATTTCCTTCTTAGCATGTGAACATGACAGGAATCTGGAGGCTTCCACCACACTGACCCTCAGGCCTCTAATTCCAATCCACAGTGAGACATACATTTTCTGATTTCTGTACCCAACCCAAGCATACAGGCATGTATCTATATAACTGAAACAGGAATTTCACAATACTTACTAATTCAGATGAACTTTCCATCTGATTCTATTGTTTAATTGTTCATTGGGCTTCAGTATATATGTTGATTTCATAGCCAACTTCTAGGCCTCTACATACATACTCTGACAAACACTGATATCTTTTTTATAGAGGTAGAAGTATCTTATTTAAAATCTTTGAGAACCATAATCTTCTGGATATTAGTGATTGCAATTATTGTATCACCCTCTATTACTCCTTCATCCAACAACTATTAAATGGGCAGCTATTACATGATTCATAATATCCATCCACCAGTATTGGTATCTAGTAATACAAAAGTATTTAGATTTCTTTTCTACCTTTTCAAATTTCATTCAAAAGAACTGTGAATTGTGTTCCCAAGAATGTCAAGTTGCACATTCTTTCTGACCCTTCTGGACTTGTCTTCTACTTCTTTGTGACACATCTAGAATGAATTAGGGACTTCTGCTATGTTCTCAGTGTAGCAGCAAATATTATCACAGGGGCAAAAATAAGTTTCACCATAATTATTTGTACATATGGCTCCAGAGACAAGAACAGGAGCCATATCACTGACCGTTCTCCTGGATTACAGCAGAAGTCTCTTCTCCCACCCCACACATACCTACTCAGCCCTGCTCCAGAGTACTCTAGATTTCTCACCAGAATGGATGTTAATTATGTGTTATTTTCATCTCCCCATCTAGAATATAAGCTCTATGAGTACAGAAATGGTATTCCCAGCAATTACTCTCTTAGGATTTAGTTAGAAGTCAAGCACAAATGATTTTCAATCAATATTGGTTTAATTAGTTAATTTATCACCAAAAATATGCTGGTGATTCAGCTCTACATGCCAGTCTTGAGCCAGTAGGATTTACTTGATTAAAAATCCTCCCCAGCATCACCTTTCCTGAAATATCTTCCAAATTGTAGTATACTCTCTAATTGCCCTTCTTTTCACATTTTCCAAACCCTTTTCCAAATTCCTTTCATCAACTTCCCTCACCTGGTAAACATTCTTCAATTTTAATTACATGCTTATTGTGGATGAATCACAATTGAAGTAATTTTAGAAGGTGAGATATTTGCTAACTGTAGAGGGAAAAAAAGCCTAATGAAATTCAAATATCTTTCCTTGCTTATTATCCAAATTTACAGCTGTTTGCATAGCTCTACTTAATGAATATAGCTATTTTCATATCCAGCTGAATCCCCAATCTCTTTCTTGTTCCTGTTTAAAACTGTCTATCCTACACCAGAAATCAGGGAATAATCTTTCCTTTTTAAAACCAGATTTGCTGAGAATTTCTCTCACATTTGCTATGAAAACACACACACACACATTTTGGGAATTCCCCTAACCAAAAGTAGAAGGAAATTATGGGAAAAAAAAGAAGGGAGAAAGGGAGAAAGGGGAAAGAAGAGGGAAAGAGAGAGACAGAGAGGAATTAGTTAGATAGATTAGTTCAATGTCTATCAAAGCACTATTTTTATTGTAAAGTTTGAAACAAAGTATGATGAAATTAATCTACAAACCATTTACTATAAAAAGCCAACTTCTTGCATAAAATAACCTTCATAAAATATATACATGTATCAAAACGTTTTACAACCTTGTCTATCATAGTGTAAATGAGTTTAAGATTAAAGATCTATATCTGAAGAATTTTAATATTTTTACGAATCTCCATATTGAGTCTGTAAAACACACATATAAGACACAAACAGGTAACTCTATAATGACTTTATGTCAAATGACTGCAAATTTCAGAATTATGTTATTTCAGAATGATTTTCTCATTGGCATATATTTGGAAGGGACCATGGATAGAGTAGTGGGATACATTCTACAGCACAAAGAACACATTAGTCCTACTCACAGCTCATTTTCCTATGTCAATAATTAAAACTCTTTGTGGGTTACTTGTCTTTGTAGGTCTACATGCTCGGGTCTATATGGACAACCCTGGCAAGTTTCACAGGAAATGCAATAGTCACAATTGTATGCGAAACAGGTGAGCACACATTCCTTACCACCATCAGAAGATGTCAAGTACACAGGGTTCTACACTTTCTCTTTATAGACACTAGGGAACATGCTATTATTATCTCTAAAATAACAAAAGACTTTTCATTGCAACAATAACAAAAAATGCTGACATACTATTTTTATGAAAATTTATTTCCTCCACTCACCTCCTAAAGGGTTTATTTATTTCAAAGCAATAAAA
Source organism: Marmota marmota marmota (assembly GCF_001458135.2). Classification (NCBI taxonomy): domain Eukaryota; kingdom Metazoa; phylum Chordata; class Mammalia; order Rodentia; family Sciuridae; genus Marmota; species Marmota marmota. Next base: position 5,461,995 of record NW_026000170.1, on the reverse strand, counting down.
ATCTACCAAGACAGTTTTACAAAATATTTATTGAACTGTAATGTGAGTCATGACTGCTAGTCAATTATTAGTGAGTTATAGAATTACTGGTTAGTTAAAAAGAGATGCTATTCTAAGAAAGGATAATGCTTCTGTACAAATTAGTTTCCTTCCATTATTCAAGGCAGTATTTCACTTTATATTAGTGAAGTGAGAGTGAAATATCCCCAACAGACCTGGCCACTAAAAATCTCCTTCATGGTCTTCACACCCCTCCCCTCCCCTGTCTCTGCATATGGGGGTCTGGAAAGAAAGGAATCAAAGGTCATGAGGATCACTCAGACATGAGATAGAAAGTGTCTGGGTCTCTGAGTTACCCTAATAAACAGCCCTACAAATAGCAATGCCCACATTGAACACTGCTTCCATGGAAATAAACCACAGGGGTAGTTATCTTTAAGTATTTTGCTTTCTCTAAATAACACACCAATTGCAAAACGTTTTCTTAGCATTATTTGGATGACTTTTTTTTAAATGCTGAAGGAGTATTTAAAATGTCACTTATCAAACATCCACCTTTTCAATAAAATTCAAAAAGCATTAAATCAATTCTTTCTCCTTCTTTTAAGAGCTGCTATTTTGTTCCAAGAGGTCCGGTTCTTTATCTGTTTGGTGTTTTCAGAGCCCAGTGCATCTAGCTTCAGAGGAATATATAGGGCAATTTTATAAACAAAACATGAAATGTTTTAAAATAAGGGAAATTCTGGAACACTCATCAGTTTTTAAAGACTTCAGAAATGAAGTTTGGTGAAGAGTGCAGAGGACTGAAAAAGACTTTGCCATTTTTATAGAGCTCTCTCCCTCTCTCTCTCTCTCTCTCTCTCTCTCTCTCTCTCTCTCTCTCTGTCTCATTCTGATTATTTGCTTGTTTTTAAGCAAAACACATGCTTCATTCAGATTTCTCAGTTTTAACCTAATACCCTTTTGCATTCCAGGCCCTTCCAGGAAACCACATCAAGGTTAGAGTCCACGTCTCTATAGCCTCCAGTGAGCTTTGACAGTTCTCAGACCTTCCTTGTTTTTGATGACTTGGGCAATTTTGAGATGTACTAGTTTTGTTTTGTATAATGTCCCTCAGTTAAGATTTGTCTGATGTTTCCTCATGATTAAACTGGGGTTTTATGTTTTTGAGAAGAAACCTATGGATATAAAGTGCTACTGTCATTTTCTCATAAATTATTGGTGTGATTTATCTCCAGGGACTTTAAATTGGATCACCTGGCTGAGGTGGTCTTTGGCAGATACCCGACTGTAACGTTACTCCCTCTTCTCATATTGTGCTTTTTTAGAAACACTCACTATGTGCCTAAAGAGTGAGGGGTTATGCCATATAAATTATAGAAAATTCTCCAGCATGGAAAATTAGTCTGTTCTCTCACGTTGTTACTTATTTATTCAACCATGTACTTGTATCTGCTTAGATTTATGGATGTTCATTTCATATTTCAGTTTCTAATTCAAAACTACTTTATTGCTCAAATTGTCCTAGCTTTGGCCACAGGAAGCTCTTTCAATTTGCACATGACAGTTGTGTCCCTTGACACTTGTCCCCATGATTGTATTCTCATTTGATTATTCCCTTACTCTGTGGCATTAAAAGATGGTCTAGACTTAGGTTAGACACTGAACATGCCATCTCTGCCTCTACCTTGAAACAACCATTTCTCCAAGAAGCACTGGTTAATTTTAGTGGAGAGTAATGTTAGAATGCTAGATATGCTCATTAATTTTAGGACCTCTCAGGAAATAGACAAATATTTGCCTATTCACACATCTATACTTCTTTATATAGGTAACTACTTATCTCTACTTTAAGCTAAACATGATTTTATATTGACTCTAATCCATCTGTGGTCTTTTCCCTTAAGACTCTTCACCTAGTCTAGTCATTAGAAAAAACATCTAGCAAATAAAATGTTATTCCATGTTCCTCCCCATGATTTGCAATGCCATGGGAAGGCAATATATTGTTAGTGGTAATGACAACAGAATTGCATCTCCCTGATCTCAGGTGGCCTTTGTGATCGTAGCTTCATGATTGGTCAGGGGCAGGGACAACAGCATAGGCATCACCTTGGCGCCACTGAGCCATTCTGTCTGCATTCAGCAGCCTCTGACCAGCCTTTTCCTTACTCTTCCATGAACTCCGGCTCCTTCCCCCTGCCCCACCCATCTGATCCTTCTTAAAATTTCTGACATTGTGGTCTTCAAACAAGGTTAGAGAATGGAGCATAAGATTTTTTTTAATGAAAATAGTTGAGCCTACTCTTTTCTGAAACACATTCATGATCCCACAGGGACATATCACAATAGTCACTTATAACCACACGTGTGAAAAACAGAAGGCAGTTCTCGAGTGTCACAACAGTGATGGGCTCTATGTTCACTCATCTAACAGAAGGAGGTTACGGGGAGGGGCTTTCCAAATGCACTTCTACAAACAAGCTACTCAGTCTGTTTTCTGCTATACAATGTTATGTGCACAAAACTTGATTTTTAATCAAGAATGCATCCCAAAACAACATCCTACACTTGCCCCAACAAAAGTGCCTGCCTCTGGTAGGCATGTCTATGACTACCGTGGACTCCCAAACTGAGGACTTCAAATTCATTTTACTTTTAGGGTGAACGGCCCATTCTTTTGCTAACAAAAGATTTTTGGCTCAGAGTTCTTAGAAATCAACTTATTTCTGGCCCATTGATACTCACTGGAAATATCTGTCTGTTCAGGTACCCTATTAGGGGAACATGAATAAAGTCTCAGTCCTTTTCCCTAAGCAAGCTACATTCCTTAGGGGGTGATGGACATGCATACGTGAGTGGTGAGGTGTGTGTAGAATGTCACTCTTAAGGTGACATTTCCACTATCTTGAAAGGAAAGTAGAAATTGTCCCAGGGGAAATGTAACCACAAATATTCCACAGAGCAAACGAGCACTCCTAAGGTACCAATGCACAGTGCATACAGTGTCTCTGAGCCCTGAAATGAGTTCAGGAATGGGACCTATAGGGAAATGAAGAAGGGATGAAAAGCAGAGATTTGGCAGGGACTAGAATGAATGGGCTTCATAAACTGTGATCAGGAGTTTGGAAATATCTTTGGGTGATGGGAAGCTACTGAAGAATATTAAGCTGCACTGTACCATAAATAGATTTTCTGCAAATCCTAGCTGCAAACATTTGCTGCTGTAGCTATAGCATCATAGACCGTGACAAAGTCAACTCAGAACCTATCACAGTGAAAACATTTTTTGCTTAGTAGGAAAAAAAAATCACATAGTATAGTTTCTCATTCACATTACAGATTGCAGATTTTTGTAATTTAAATAGCAAAGAAAAAAGCTTAAAAATCTGAAAATCAAGCAAGTTATAAAATAAAATTAAAGTTCTTTTCTTTATAAGTATCCTTCCTGTCTGAAATGGCAAAAAATGTTCAAGTCTGGCTTTACATACAATATTGCTGTGTAAATTTCCTGGCTCTCACATGAGATACATCTATTTCTAAGTCAGCGAGACTATGAGATGCAGAATCTGTCTGAGCCATTTAATGTGAGTGGAGCGGCAATGGCAGTAGGGGTATTTTTCATGACATACCTATTGAAATATGATGCTATATTCTAACACTTTTTTTAATGACAACCATTCACCCACAATATCAAGGAGCCTCAAATAAGGTGCTTTAAAATCTTGAGATCCAAATCTTATGTCAAAACAACTCAAGGTGTAAAGTGAAAATCACCATTTGGGAAATAGAAAAAGAATAAAATTAGAAAACTGCAATAAATAATGTCAGCAAGGCCCACCACAACTAAGGTTAAACAATCAGTTCTTCAGGAATCACTAAAGCCGTGTGATCTGAGGTCCCGCTAGCATTGCTAAGGTGTGCTCAACTTTGGACAGCTGGAGCTAGTGTTCAATTATCACTCTTCACATAGGATCTGCGCATTGCTGTGCCCTCCCCCTCCCCCTCCCCCCTCCTCCTCCTGCTTCGTTTTTTCCTACCACCACATTCCCATTGGCTTATTCTCCTCAAAGTAGGTAGTGCACAGGATGGCCACAACTATGGACTGCATACTTATGTGCATATCCCTTCTCTCCATCTGCAAAGTGAGACCCTGAAACTCTATCCCTGACTCAGGCACTTAGAAATTTTCATAGTGTATACCACAGAGATGGGACTTACATGCACTTCTGTCCTATTTTGTCTTACTAGCTAAATTTTCTGATTAGTGTTTATGGATTATGGAAGTAAGAAGGGATTATTAATAGATGCTTGGTGGACTTAGGGAAGAAACACAAAGGCAGAGAAGTGAGGCTGAGAACCGTGACACATGTCTGTAAACTCTGCTACTCAGGAGGCTGAGCCAAGAGGATCACAAGTTTGAGGCCAGCCTGGGCAACTTAGCAAGACCTTGTCTTAAAATTAAAAAGGCTGGGGACATAGCACCACTATGTTCAACTACCAGAGCCAATAAATAAATAAATAAGAAGGGAAAGGGATGGATCCACTCAGGAACCCCCAAAATTAGAACTCTTAAGACCATATTCTGATTCCAGAGTTTAAGAGGCTTACATCAGGTATTTAAAATTTTTACCTCATCAATGAGTTAAGCCTTGTACCAACCAAGAAATAAATCCTATTATCTTAAAAGTTATCTTAAAGCATATACCTAAAAGCCCTCTGTGAACACTGGGCCAAATGGAGACAATCCTATAACGATCATAGAAATAGAACTATTTTCAAGGAAAAGAAGCAGAAAGAAAAAAAAGACAAAACTGAAAACAGAAAATTCAAGGTACACTGGGAAAGCGTACCTCTGAGGAAATTCAAACAAAGATCTGAAAAAGATTTTAAAACCAGCGCAGAGCAGACTTGTTGGTTATTGACTGTAGGACATGACCCCATCCTTCATGTCCCTATATGAATTAGGTGCCAGCCTTGGCACATGTCTCAAGGCTTAAGGCTTACCCAGCCCATTTCAACTTGTCAGTCTTTGGTCAAGGAGTATGTAGTGTAGTGTGTGTGTGTGTGTGTGTGTGTGTGTGCTGGTGCCTAAGTGGAGAGATTTTTCCTCTGATTGGAGAGAGAAAATATGTTTTGTTTTTTCGGATACCAGGGATTGCCAAGGAGCATCTAACCACTGAGCCACATCCCAAGCTCTTTTTTGTATTTTATTTAGGTACAGGGTCTCACTGAGTTGCTTACGGCCTTGCTAAATTGCTGAGGCTGGCATTGAACTTGCAATTCTCCTGCCTCAGCCTCCCAAGCCACTGGGATTACATGCACGTGCCACTGTACCTCGCTACAAAATCTGTTTTGAAACCATCTTCCTTATTGGTTTCTTTGAACCCAACTCACATACAAGGACAGAGAGGAGCAGACACAGGCATTCTGTAACCAATGAAAGGAAAAAACTACCAATATATGGAAATGAAGAGAGAAAAGACAAGAGGAAGCAGGGCAACTGATGGCCTCATGCAGCCCCAAACTTCATGCTTTCCTCCAGACGTCTGGCTAGTAAATAATAAAAACCTCAAGATTGTATATGTCAGGTTCTCTGTTACTTGTAAACACATCCAAACTTACGGAGGATTTGTTTAAAATCCTTGAAAATAAGTGAAAGAATAATATTCATAGATGAAATTAATAAAGTATGTAAGAAATGGTGAATATGTACCAGACACACATGTATATTAAACAGAACCAAACAAAAATCTTAAAATGAAAAATGTGATCATTAATATAGACTACAGCAACAAGCTAAAGGTAAAGTTGGTAAACTAGAGCATGAGCAGGGAGGCTGACCTACCAAAGCTCATACAAAGTCAATCCATGGAAAAGAAGAAAGTGAAGTCGAAACACAACTGGGAGCCACAATGTATGCCCAACGGAAATTCCAACAACCAAAGAAGAAAGAGCTATCAGTGAAGCACCTGCTAAAGACATTAGTGGCTGAAACTTTTACTAAATTTATACATGTAAGAACTGAAAATATTTTCACTCCTAGACAGAGAGTGTGGGACATTCAAAATATCAAAGGTAAATGAAAAATATTAACTCTTAGAGGTAGAAGAAGAAATGCTGAATGTCAAAAGACAATGACTAATAAATACAAATTACATAGGGAAGACAACCATCAACTGAGAATTCTGCTGAAAAATTCTTACTTAAGAATAAGGGTGAACAACCAGGTGCATTGGCACAGCCTGTAATCCCAGAAGCTTGGGAGGCTGACGCAGGATGATCAGGAGTTCAAAGACAGCCCCGTAACTTAGCAAGGGCCTAAGCAACTCAGTGAGACCCTATCTCTGAATAAAATATTTTAAAAAGGCTGGAAATGTGGTTCAGTGATTAAGCACCCCTGGGTTCAATTCCAAGTACCAAAATAAATAGAGTAAGAGTGAACACAAAATCTTTTCAGAAATTTAAAGACACAAATTGAAATACACACTAAGTAAAAAGAAAAGTAAATCAAGAAGGATTGGGATGTGAAAAGCAATGAAATGAAGCCAGATAAGAGTAAGTGGATAAGTAGATGATGGGGTGGACACTGGAGAGAAGGGAGCAACAGTTTTACAATGGCAAGTAAGTTTTCTCTTATTTATATTATTTGTTTTTATGTATTATGCAGCTCTAAATTAATTTTAAAATTTAATAGTAATATATGCTAACTGTGACAAGCTCCAAAGCTAAAACGTTAAACAAGATAATAATTCTTTTTCCCATAATTCTCTTGTATAACCTTCCAGACTTAGGTCTCTCTATACAATCATATATACACAATAATTTTAGGATGGTGGGGTATTACTAAATATTCACAGCATGCTGATTGTTTTGCTCCCTGTCTTTTTAAATTAAACAACATATCAAAGACATTTACAAGCCAGTGATACAGTTCTCTTTTACCATTTTTAATGCATTCATACATAATATAAAGCCAGTGACCACATAATTTGTTCTGTAAAGAGCCAAACAGCAAACACCTTCAAATCTGAGTAACCTAATATCTCCGTGGCAACTTCTCAACCCTGGTGTTACAGCATGGAAGCACCTACAGAAATGGCTCTTTCCCTTCATTCTGTCACACTTTCCCCTAACATGGCAGGGTATGGCAAAGAAGATTCAGTATACAAAAGGAAGCTGAGTTGGGGAATGTCTAGGAAGGTGTCACCAGGTATTTTTCATGGTTCACAGTCACCAACACCCATGGCTGAGACACCATTAGACACCCCCCACTGAATACACACACACACCCCTTCATAGTGAAGAAATGGCTTCCAGGATTTCACCCTTCATCTTGGCAAACTCACCTGGTGCTATATAAGGTGGATGGCCAGAGGTCTGACACTGACACTTGCTTCTTAGAAGCATGTTTGTAGTAAAGAAGAAACAGAGTTTGAAATGTATAAAGTTAAAACTTAGGAGAAAAAGATGTGCAAAGTGATGAGCATTGGAATAGGTTTCATGCCACCTACTCAACCAGCTCTGCCCTGTCAGGAAAACACTCCATAGTGCAGTAAGTCAAACTTGAAATGCACTGTTTTCTTCTATTTTCTATTAGAAATGAAATGATAAAGCTCAAGTTTCCGTTGTAAATTAAATTTTGGAATATTCCAATAAAGCATTAGAGCCATTATGGATTCTTAATTTGTTTGTGTAGAAAATTAATGATTTAGTGATCTTTAAGTGCATTTTTCCAGAATCTGAGAGAAATTTCAGAAGACAATTTAATGTACATGAAAAATGATAAATATGAGTAATAAAATCAAGGCAAAAGAAAATATTCTATCATTTAGAAATAGATTAAGCCAAATTTTATTTCAAACACACAAAAGTTGAATTTAATAAGAGAAAAGATATTTTTCAAATAAAAGTCATTAATAGGTCTTTTGCTTGAGATTTAAATGAAAGAAGAGGACTGAGTTATTTGAACATGCTGGAAAAAAACATTAAACTTCATGATTTTACACAAAATATTGGCAACAAGTTAAATGAAAATATTAGTAAATGAGTGTCATAAATTCAGAGTATTTGGGACTAGTTACTACCCAGGAAACCTAGAAATTTCCCAAAATGTTCACACAGGAAAGAAACTTGGTAAAGGTTTACTCAAATTTGAAAATAATTTCATAAAATACACAAAATTATTAATAATGAATTTTTATTCTAAAAGATGTATTTCTAAGTGGTAATGATTAAATGTATATATACAGGCATTTCAATCAGTCATACTAGAGGGACGTCTGGTTGTCATTCTGTTTTTTTCTACAGAAAGTATTACAAAATTTTGCATAAAAGAGAAGATTAAAGGGTATGCATCTAAAAAACCCAAGCAAAGGAAGACTAATGGGGTTGGTTAAGTAATGAAATGGAATATTACTTTGTTTTCTGAATTTTTTGACCATTGTAGATTTATTAGCTTTTTAAATTGTGTATTTTGGTGAGACTTTTTCTTTCTCTAAATAAATATTCACATTTCTTCCTATTATTCATAATTCTTATTCCTCTTCTTCAAGAAGAGCCTGAATTGTTTTTCAGGCCCCATTACAAAAAAAAAAAAGAAAAAGAAAAAGAAAGCCTGAATCTTTCCCTGTGCATTCTAGTATTTTTATGTTTAGATTAAAGACATTTAATGATACACCAGAAAAATGACTATGTATAACATAATTCAAAGTGATTTCTAGTTAGGTCAATCAACAAACACATTAAACTATTCCTGAGATTCATTGTTATTTTCTTACTTTTCAATACCAAGTTCTCTTTGTATTATGACTAAGCAAAAAATAAATAATATAACACATAAAAAAGGCAAGGAAGATGTTGCCTTTAATGTTTAGATTATTTATTAGTGTTCTTTGTATCCAGCATCAGTATCACAATTTCATATTTTATTTAACAATCTCAGTACATTATGTCTTTGGCTATGTTTTCTGAAAGAGCCCCCCCACTCTCCTGATATAATATGTTCAAGAGTATATTGCTAGCTAAATTTAATTTAGTATTTTTTCTATAATGTTCATAATATTTTCATAAAGTTTGTAGTAAACGGAATTCTCTACTCCACACTTCCTATGAAAACCTATGAAGAGGTTAAAAGTGATATTCCATATGTATCTAATTTATCAACTTATTTCTTTGATGATAAAATATGATATGATAAACTCAGTATTTAAAAAAAAAACTCAATTTGGTAAATGTTAGAGCTATGTAAAATCAAGTTACTGATTAGAGCAGTATAGACTAGTGGTAAGAGAGCAGGCTGAGGAATCAGATGGTCTATTTATGTTGACTCCAGACCCTGTACAAAGTAGCTTGCTAACTTAGAGCAAGCTACTTAACCTGACTATATTTTGTTGCATAATATAAAACAAGGGTGACAATAATACTTAAATCATGATAAATCCCTCTAAGATAGTGAAAAAAATTAATGATACCCCAAACAAAAAACACACTCATGTTCTAAAAAATTTAGTCTAACAGAAAAAAGCATGGTGATAATTAATCCCACAAAATCAGTGAGGCTAATACACCTTTCTGAGGTTGATACTTGACTATAATTTTTAATTTTTTTAAGGAGAGATACTCAACATTTTTGCTCTGAATATTATACAGTAGTAACGTACTAATGGCGGATGCTTTCATCTTGGCAAAACTGAGTAACAGGGTTGAGCATTACCAAAATTGCTTACAGAAAGTATTTGGGAAGAAATCTATTAAAGTCACCTCTCATTCAAAAAAATATTTTATCATGATAGTTTAAATGTTCAAAATCATGCCAAATTAATTTGAAATTCATCACTGAATTACTAACAAATGCCATTTTAGTTTAATGAAATTTATTAACTTTTACACAATAGTGCTTCTTAAATACAGATATTTTAAATCATTTTACTGTGCTTAGAAATTTATGAAAACAAGACTAGCAAATCATATAAATGTTAATCTATATTTCTTACAGATCCTTAACAAGAATATAACTAAATTCTCTGATCCAGAGATTTAAATTTTCATTTTTATGGATCTTAGATGTCAGACTTCTTTTTAAAGGATTTATAGCAAATATAATAAAACAAACAAACTGAACCCTAAAGTAGTTTTCTATGGTAACAGTTAAAACAGGTAAGGCATATCATGTTTTCTTAATATATTCCAACTTGGATTTATTCTTTTTATGATTCTTATTCCTACTGATATTAAGCATAAATTATTTTTTTAAAAAAACATGTCATACAAATGCTTGCTTTCTTTTGTGTTCTCCTCTCTACTAAATTAAGCAACAGACTCATTCTAAGATAATCAGAATGTTTTGCCCAAAATAAGTATATATTATCATTCAAATTAGAATTCTCAGTCATGCCAAATGGATGCCAAGTATACCATTTGGATTCTCACAGTGAATCCTTGGTAAAAGAAAATGTGTTCTACCCCTGTAATAATGAGGTAAGACTTTATAAAGCTTTGTTCTTATGTTATGAAAATCATCTACCTAACAATGTAGAATCCATACCTACCAGAAGACAGAACAAAACAAGGCTGGGGATTCTGATTTGGAAACTGCTGTTCAAAAGTATATGATGTCAGCATTCATTAAAATTCAACCCGCCTTCCCCTTACTTGACAATAAAGTAAATATGTGGGCTACCTTTTGTATCTTAGTCTGATTTGGATTATTCAAAACAAAACCGTCTTGGTCAGCATGACAGATGGAATATTGCACTCAGGATACATCTGTTATACCAGTACTGTCTACCAACCCATAAAGATGTCTTTTGAAATAACCAAGGAGTCACTAAACTTACAACACAGGCATAGTGGAAAATGTGCTGACTGGAAAGCATTCTGGAATAACATTTTGTGCACTGTAGGTGAAAACTGTGCAGATTCGGCAAGGGTTTAGCAATGTGTTAAAACTTCGGTGTCTACGGAGAGCTCCGAGATGGCAGTGAGGTAACAGAGAAGTGATGCTTAAAACAGCCCTCTTGCATTGATACACTAATGTTTAATCCACTCATTAAACCCGTAATGGCACAAATCTCTATTGACCGAGTTAAAGCATGAATGGTTATTGGTATCACTGACTTTGTATCATTTAACAAGAAAAAAAAAAAAACAGAAAGTGTATTTTTAATAATATCAAGGTTGTGCTTCTCATACTGTAGTAAGTCAGATGACTAAAAGAGAGCCTCGCTGTAAAAAAGTTATGGAAATGAGGCATACACTACACTTCCCTCTTCAAATACTCTGGCCTCAGAACCTGTGCCCCAGAGGTTGCTGCATGACCATGGGCTAAGAGACTCTCTCTAGTGGCTTTCTTTGGACATCCTTCACAGAGCCTTTCCTGCCCTATTGACATTAGGGACCCTGTATGCTCTCATGATACCTGTACTTCATTTCTAAAGCACTTTTCACATAATTATCTGCCTAGTATGCATCTTGTACCTTTCTTCTGCCTAGATGAGTGTGATCCCTGAAGACAGGGATTATCTCTCTTTTCCTCGCTATACAAAATCTCTGAGCACAGAACCTTTCTGCCACAGGTAGGTTGACGTCCTTGCCAGGCTAGATAACTGCTCAATATGAAATATGTCAGACAGAAAGTATAGAAACTAACATAAAGGAGCTTATTTATATTCCTGCCCTCAAGACTAAACAGATATTAATGGTGTGCCAAATTCATTTTACATATTTTAAAGAAAGAAATGTTTCAGAAATAATTCCACTTTCATCCCACCTTTCCTCCTCCTTCCTTTCCAAGAATAGCCACTACCTTCATTAATTGTAAATCAACACCATGCTTTCAAGTAAATTATTTTCAGCACTTAATAGACACTTACGTATCCATTAGACATACATACGAGTGTTTTGGTTAAAGGAAATTTATCTAAATTGCATACCATATGTATTCATTTGCAGTGATTATTATATATTTATGGTAACCTTTATCCTCATCTCTCCTCAGGCAATCTCTGATGCATTTTCTGTCACAAGTTACTTTTTCAGAATTTTGTACAAATTAGATGATATGATACATAGTTATTTTTTAATCTACCTTCTTTCACTTTGCACAACCATTCTGAGAGTTATTCATATCATTTATGTGCATCAGTAGTTCAGTCCTTACATGCACAGGTGTTCATTCATTCATTTATTCACTCATTTATTCATCTATTCATTCATCTACTGATGAAGTTTAGAGTTGTTTCTACTTGTAAGTAAAAGCTACTATGAATATTCACTTACAAGTCTTTGTTTAGACATATGGTAGGAAATGTTTAACTTATAAAACTGATAAGCTGTTTTCAAAGCATTTTACCATTTTACTTTCCCACCAGCTTATGAGAGTTTCAGTTGCTTCACATCCACATGAAAACTTAAAGCTGGATCAGTCTAACTATTTGAACAGTGTATCACATTGTGGCTCTGATTTATATATTTGTAATGATTAATAATGTTGAAATTACTTTCATGTGCTTTTTCTCCATCTTTATGTCATCTTGATATAAGAATGATTCTTACATAACAGACTGTGTTTAAATTATTTGCCTATATTTTATTTTTTTTGTATTTCTCATTATTGAGTTTTGAGAGTTCCTTATATATTCTGGATACAAGTTCTTTATCAGATAAATAATTGGCAAAGATTTTCTTCCAATTTATGACTGGTCTTTTCATTCTGATATTGATGCCTAAAATATACATACATATACATATACATATACATATACATACATACACACACACACACACACACACTAAACCTTTCACTCTTGCAAAGAAGTCCCAGTCACTGATTTGTTTCATGTATTGTGCTTTTTGTATTGTTTGTAAAGTTATAAAAGTTTTTTTTCCAATATTTCATTCTAGAAGTTTTACTTTTTATGTATCACAGATAAAATACATTTCATCTTGAGCAAATTTATATAATAAATTATAAATTGGAAATTTGTGCTTATGGGGCTGGGATTGTGGCTCAGCGGTAGAGCACTCACCTAGCATGGGTGGGACCCAGGTTCAATCCTCAGTACCACATAAAAATAAAGGCATTGTGTTGTGTCCATCTACACCTAAAAAAATAAATATTTTAAAAAAAGAAAATTGTGCTTATATGTATACAACAATACCAATATTGTTTTGGGAAAGATTATCCATTCTACAAAGAACTGACAGCACTTTAAAAAAAAATAAGCTGTCAAAAGCACTTTTCACATAATTATCTGCCTTATATGTATCTTGTGCCTTTCTTCTGCCTAGATGAGTGTGATCCCTGAAGACGGGATTCTCTCTCTTTCTGGACATTCTATTTTCTTATTCTTGATATTTATCTATCTTGGTACCAATACCACATTGTGTTAACCACTGTACATTTACAAATTTTGAGTAAATACTGTTAGTTCACTAACATAGTTCTATTTTTTAAAGTTTTTTTGTTGTTGTTTTGTTTTTTGCTTTTCTGCATTCATAGGATTTCCATGTGAATTGTAGTATGACCTTGTCAATTTTTGCAAAACACACCTACTGGCTTATTCATTGGGATTGCTTACAATCAATTTGAGGTAGGTCTGACAGATTTAGAAAATTAACAGAATTAGTTTTTTAAGTCTCAATTTAAGTGAGTATCCTGTATTTTATATGGTAACTCTAACTCTAGAATTAATGTCTTAATAGTATGAAAGTTTTAGTTGCATAAACAGAGCTCATATGTTTACTTAGATCCTTGCTTTATCTTAATATATTAATGTTTTAATATATTAATGTTTTGTAGTATTTATTGTGCAGGTCACACATGCCTTTTGAAAGACTTGTCTGTAAGTAAATCATGTGCTTTGATGCTATTATTAACAACAGCACTTTTAAGATATCAACTTCTGATTTATTTTACATCCTATAAATTGGCTCAACTCACTTAATTACTCTAGTAGATTTTCTGTGATCTGCTAAATTATTTTCTTCCTTAAAAAAATCACATTTTCCCCAAATTAGTTTTCTTTCCAATCTGGATATACTTTTTCCCTTAATTATACTAGATATATATCTTCAGGACAATATTAAATAGAAATCATGAGAGAGGACATTCTTCTCTTGTTCCTGAAAGTAAGGAAAAAATACTCATTAGTCTTATATTTTTATCTTTGCTGCAGGTTTTATGTTGATGTCTTTATTGGTTGAGGAAATTCCCTCTGCTCCCAGTTGACTGTTTCATAATGAATGGGTGCAATTTTCAAAAGCATCTTCCTCTGGCAACCGAGTTGACCATGTGGTTTTGTTTTATTTGTATGAATCTTACATTAATTGATTTCTGAATAGTAAGGTATCTTTTCATTCCTGAATAAAGTCCCAATTTGTCATGTTATACTGTCACTTTTACATACTGTTAGAATCTACTGGAAAAACATTTTTTTTAGCATTTTGCATCTGTGGTTCATGAAGAATACTGTTCAGCCTTATTTTGTTTTGCATGTGATACTCTCATCCAAAAACTTGGTACCATGCAAATGCTGGCAATACAGAATGAGAAAAGTATTACTTCTCTTCAATTTCATGGAAGAAACTGTGTAGAATTGGTTTCAGGTTTTTTGTTTGTTCATTTCTTTGTTTTCCCCTTATGTGTTTGCTAGATTTCAATGACAAAGCTATGTGGACAGGCATTTTCTTTGAGGGAAGATTTCCAACTATAATTAATATTTTAATACATAGGGAGCTATTCAGATTATCTATTTCTACTTAAGTGAGCCATAGTAGTTCATGTCCTTGAAACAATTTGACCATTTCATCTGACGGTCCAACTTATAGGCATATAGTTCCTCAAAATATTCCCTTGTTATCTTCTGTTCCATGGGTGAAGTATATTTTATTTATGAAGAAGAACGATTTCTAACACAAATGGCTAGGCACCCAAACTCAGTGAAAATACAGATACTCTTACATGAAAACATAATGTACTTTTGCTATCATTTAGATTAAGGCAAAATAGGATCTCATAAGGGACAAATATTCTTTTTTTAAATTTTATTTTTTATTCTAATTTGTTCTATATGACAGCAGAATGCATTACAATTCATATTACACATATAGAGCACAATTTTTCATATCTCTGGTTGTATACAAAGTATATTCACTCCATTTGTGTCTTCACACATGTACTTAGGGTAATGATGTCCATCTCATACCAAAATCTTTTTGACCCCCTTGCCCCCTTCTTTTCCTTCCCTCCCCTTTGCCCTTTCTAGAGTTCGTCTAATCTTCCCATGCGTCCTCTCCCAACTCCACTATGAATCAGCCTCCTTATATCAGAGAATACATTTAGCAATTGGTTTGGGGGGATTAAATAACTTCACTTAGCATTATAGTCTCCAATTCCATCCATTTAATTGCAAATGTCATGATTTTATTCTCTTTTATTGCTGAGCAATATTCCATTATGTATATATACCACATTTTCTTTATCCATTCATCTACTGATGGGCATGTAGATTGGTTCCACAGTTTAGCTATTGTGAAATGTGCTGCCAACTCAAAGTGGATCAAGAACCTAGGATTTAAACCAGAGACCCTGCGTCTAATAAAAGAAGTAGGTCCCAATCTCTAGCATATCAGATTAGGCCCCTACTTCCTTAATAAGACTCCTACAGCGCAAGAATTAAAATCAAGAATTAATAAATGGGATGGATTCAAACTAAAAAGCTTCTTCTTGGCAAAAGAAACAACAAGTGAGGTGAATAGAGAGCCTACAGCTTGGGAGAAAATTTTTACCACTTGTACATCAGATATAGCACTAATCTCTAGGGTACATAAAGAGCTCAAAAAGCTAAACACCAAAATAACAAATAACCCAGTCAATAAATGGGCCAAGGAACTGAACAGACACTTCTCAGATGATGATATACAATCAATAAATAAATATATGAAAAAATGGTCAACATCTCTAGAAATTAGAGAAATGCAAATCAAAACTGCTCCAAGATTTCATTTCATTCTAGTCAGAATGGCAGCTATTAAGAATACAAATAAAAATAAGTGTTGGCAAGGATGTGGGGAAAAAGGCACGGTCATACATTGCAGGGACTGCAAAATGGTGCAGCCAATATGGAAAGTAGTATGGAGGTTCCTTGGAAAACTTGAAATGGAACCACCATTTGACCCAGCTATCCCACTCCTCGGTCTATACCCAGAGGAATTAAAAACAGCATACTACAGGGACACAGCCCTTGCTATCTTTTTAAAGCCCGTTGACCTATTAGTGATAAAACCACTGCTCTGCTGTTGCTAACTTAGATCTATTTTCTTCCAAGTTTGACAAAAGACCTATCAAATCTATTAAACTTTTCAAGGAAATTGCTTCTTTTCATTGATTTTTCTCTGATTTTCTATTTCACTGATTTCCACTCTAACCTTTTTACCTTGAATTAAGATAAAATTAAATGGAAACATTTCTTTCTTCTTCTATGTGCTAAGTGATGGATTTTTTTTCAAAGTAGAATTTTAGAGGCATCCCACAAATTTTCATAGGTTGTATTTTCATTTTCATGCAATTTATAATACTTTATGATTTCCCTTTAGAGTTGTCCTCTGAGACCTGAGTTTTTTAGAAATGCATTATTTGAGGGCTGGGGATGTGGCTTAAGCGGTAGCCGGCTCGCCTGGCATGCTTGGGGCGCTGGGTTCAATCCTCAGCACCACATAAAAATAAAGATGTTGTGTCCACCGAAAACTAAAATAAATAAATAAATATTAAAAAATTCTAGGCGCTGGGGATGAGGCTCAAGTGGTAGCGCGCTCGCCTGGCATGCGTGCAGCCCGGGTTCAGTCCTCAGTACCACATACAAACAAAGCTGTTGTGTCCACAGATAACTAAAAAATAAATATTAAAAAAAAATTCTATCTCTCTCTCTCTTTAAAAAAAAAGAAAGAAATGCATTATTTGTCTTCCCAATATTTTGGGCGATCTTCCAGATTTCTTTCTGTTAATAGTTCCTAATTTAATTTCATTATTGTCAAAGATTACACTTTAAATTATTAATTTGCTAGAATGTTTATGCTTTGAATACTTGTTATTTTATTGAGACTTGTTTTGGTTAATACAATATGGTCTATCTTGGTAAATATGCCTTTGGAAAAAAAAGCAAGCATTTTGCTGCTGTTGGGTGAAGTATCCTATAAATGTCAATTAGGATCAGCAGGCTAATAGTGCTATTCAAGTAATCTATATCCTTATTGGTTTTCTACTCTTTTGTTTTATCCAAAAAAGCACTAAAAAATTCTGATTATAATGTAAACTTGTGCATTCCTACTTGTAAACCCTTCTAGTTTTGTTTTATGTATTTGGATGCTCTTTTTTTTTTTTTTATTTGAGGCATGCTTATGGACTCAATGCCCTTTTGATCATTATATCATCATGAAATGAATTTTTTTATCCCTAATGATAATATTAAATCTATTTTTTCTGATAATAATGCTGTCACTCTAGTTTTTTTTTTCCTTTTGCTAGTGTTGATGGTTAATCTTTTTCCTTTTCCACATAACCTGGGCCTGTATTTAAAGTGTGCCTTTTATACAAAGCATGTAGATGGGTCTCCCTTTTAAAAATTACATTTGATAGTCTCTATAGTTTCATTTGGGCGTTTCAAACTAGTTATGTTTGCTGTGATTTTTTTTTTTAATATTTTAGTTGGACACACAACTTTATTTATTATTTATTTATTTATTTTTTAATGTGGTGCTGAGGATTTAACCCAGCACCTTGCACGTGTCTTGGTGAGGGCTCTACTGCTGAGCCCCAACCCCAACCCCAGTGTTTGCTGTGATTACTGACATGATTAAAATTCAGTCAATAATCTTATTGTTTGTTCTTCTTTGCCCCATCCATTCTTTACTCCCTCGTGAATTCTTTTTCTGCTTTCTTTTGGATTTTCTTGATTATTTGTCAGTTCTGAGTCAATTTTGATTGATTTACTTTTGTCTTCCTCATGAGTTATATTCTCTTGCTCCTTTGTTTACTTGGAAATTTTGTGATCGGTACTAGATATTGTAAATTCTATACCTGGTTGGGTTCTGATTATTTGGGTATTTTTACACATCTTCTTGAGCTTTGTTCTGGGGCACAGTTAACTTACTTGAAACAGTTTCAACCTTTCAGGTCTCACTTTTAATATTTATTAGGCAGGACTAAATTGATCAATCTAAAGTTAATTATTCCAATACCAAAGTAAGACCCTCTTCATAAATCCAGTACCTAATAATCCATGAGATTTTTGTCTGAGTGATGTAAAGAAGTCGTTTTGTTTTGTGTTTTGTTTTGTTTTGTTGGTACTGGGGGATTGAACTCAGGAGTGCTTAACCACTGAGCCATATCCCTAGCTCTTTTTTGTATTTTTATTTTAGAGACAGAGTCTCACTGAGTTGCTTAGGGCCTCTTATTTCCAAATGTGTGAGTACCCAGCAGATTTCCCTCTGATTAATTTGAGTGGTTCTTTCTCCAGCTTCAGGTCATTTCATCACATGCAAATATTGATCGTACTCAGCTGATTACAAAAGAAGACTCCCTGAAGATCTTCAGAACTCCCTCTGTACAGCTCTTGCCTCCCCAGTATTCTATCCTACAGGTCTAAATTCAGTCTCCCCATAATCAACTTCGGAAGTTTTTCAACTCAATAAGTCCAATGGGGTCTAACTGTGAAACCCTTCCTCAAGGGTATCCCCCAGACTCTCTCAAGGTGCTCAGCCGGGGAATACTTTGGCTTAATTCGCTTACTGCTCATCTCTCAAGGATCATTGTATATTGATGCCTAGCAGCCACTGCCTTGAAACTGTTTCCTATATTGATAGCTAGGAGCAAAATCAGGTCCTGTTATTCCAGCTTGACCAGAAATAATGATGCCCACTGGATAACCACATAAACACACATACACACAGAATAAGTGTACTCAGTTGTTACAAATTCTACTACAATCAATACTACTATATGTGTCTCTTGGGCTTCCTTCTCTACAGTATTTGACTAGGAAATAAATTTTGGCATCACAGGGTTCAAATAGTTTACTTTTAATCTTTTTCTTCTAAAAGGTGCATGCTTAAAACATTGACCCACTTTTTATTATTACATTATTTCCATTAATATTTGGAATTCTTTATATAGAAGATGAGTGATAATCCACTGTGAAGTTTTGTTTGGTTTTTTGAATTACAGATTTTGTCAGTTGAAAGCTTTAAATTTTAAAATAGCTGAATACATCATTTTCCCTACATAGGGAAATTTATATATTTTGTATATGAAATTCTTTAATAATTCAGGATCTTGAAGGCTATTTTCTAAGTTTTCTCTAATATATTATACTTAAAACTAAGTTACTAATAATTTGAAAATGATTTCTGATATGTGATATGAGGTAGGAGAATAATATTATCTTTTTTCCCTAGCCAAAATTCTCAGCATCATTTACTTAGTCACTTTTCTATCACTTTTCCCATTGCTGTGTAACATCCTTCATTTCATGTAGATTTCATTTCTTGGCTATCATATTCTGCAGGTCTGTTTAACTATCCCTGTCCTAACATCCCTTTGTTCTAACTACTATATCTGTAAAATAAAGTTCCATATATTAGAAAAGTAAATATTGAATATCCTTGAGAGTAGTCACATTCTATGAATAATCTGAACTTTTTACTGAAATAATATGGATTTTATCAATCTTTGAAGAACTGACACCATTACCATTCATAACATTATTGAAATTTCATATTTATTTAGGTCTTCCATCATGTCTTTCAAGAACATTTTACCTTTTTTTCATGAAGGACTTATAAATGTTTTGCTATATCTATTAGAAAGTTTAAAGACTTTAATTCATTGTTTCAAGCACAGATGAATTCAGCTCTTTTTTATATGTTGGTCTAATGCCCAGCAACTTTGCTCTTTTCCCTATGAGTTCAACAGCTTGTCTTTATTTAAACAACAACAACAAAAAATTTTAAATACCCTAATCTGAGCTACTTGGGAGGCTAAAGCAGAAGGATCACAAATTTAAGGCCAGCCTCTGCAGTTCAGCCAAACTCTATTTCAAGGTAAAAATTTAAAAAGACCTGCAGATGCAGCTCATGATAGAACACTGGGTTCAATCTGGGTTCAATCTCCAGTATGGGGTGGGGAGGGGGTTGAATACTGCTATCATCTAATAGTGAAAACAGCTTTGATTTTTTTTTTTTTGCTTATAAACTTTTATTTTTCATGTCTATTTAACAGTATCTTAAAGACAATGGTGAGTAAAATGAGTGACAGTGGATATATCTTTCTCCTGACTTTAAAGAAAAAACTTTTGGTCTGTATTATTGTTATTTTCAATAGACATTTAGTCAATTTCTTTTATTGAATACCTAGTGATTTGGAGTTTTTCTTAAATCATTGAATTTCATAATGTGTTTGTAAAGACAGTTAATAAGATAATCATGTTATGTCAAACAAGTTTATATTCTGATGAATTGTGTTAACATCACTTCTTATACCAAACCTACCTTGTGTTCCTGAGATAAACCTTACTTGGTATTTATATCTTTAAATTTTCTCTACATATAACTACATCTATATACATATGCAGTGTATTTCCAATTGGAATCATATTATGCATAGTAATTATTACCTGACAACTTCATTGCTGTGGAAGATTCCTGTGCCACATCACCTCATAGCTAAAAAGTCTATGTTTTGCAAGTTATGCTTTTGAAACCCATTTTCCAACATTTTTGCTTTCTTCAACAATGTCTATTCTGTAGTAGATATTTTTATCATTCAGTGTGTTGTCCTGTTCAGATATTCTTCAGTCGCTTTTTCCCATTGTGTAGCTCGATGGGACTTTTGCTTCTTACAGCTGACACCTGCAACTCTTCTTTGGTGAATTCGCTCTTGGGGATGAAACTTCTAAGAATCCTTAGGACCCCTTCCCTTAATAAATGGTGACCATGCAGAGCAAGAAAGCCCAGCTCTCCAGGTTCAGATCATACAATCCTGAGAGATACTGGTATTCTAGACCTCCCTAAGCTACTCTCCTGCAGGACATGGCCTGAGGTCACATCCCCTTAACTATCATACTTCTCCCATTCTCTTATCAGTAACCCAAGTAACAATTCTATGATAAATCACATACAACAAAGTCTTTACCTCAAGATCTGCTTCTGGGAAGCCAACAGCAAAAAAAAAAAAAAAAAAAAAAAAAAAAGTCTTAATGTACCTCCTGGGCTTTCCTCCCATTTTAAAGGTACAATTAAAATAAAAGATTTTACTATGGTTTTATTAGTCAATGTCAAAATTCTTAGAATGTTTAAAGGTTAACATTTCTTGTACTGAATAATGATTGACTGTATCTAAATCTGACAAATTGTATACTCGGATTTATGAAACTATGTTGTTGAAATATTCCTAAAGATACACACTTTATTATTATTTATTTTCTTTTGGATAAGGAAGGACAATGGAAAGCCTTTGGTCTTAACAAAGTATCTGTAAACAGTAAAACCAAAAACAAAAAAGAATGTACCTCCTGTGGAAAGTACATTTTGAAGACTTTTGACAAATTTCTTCTAGTAAGAATTTATAAATTCATATTTCTATCAGCAATGTAAATTATTATTTTTATCCTCCTAACATTGGAAAGGTTGTGCATATGCACATGTACACATCTATGCATATAAATACACACACAGATATTGACTGAATGCTTTAGTCTCCCTAAAGAACCTAATGCTAATGTGTTGGCATTAAGAAGGAAGGCCTTTGAGAGGTGGTCAGGTCATGAAGGTGGAGCTTTTATGAAATACAATTAGCACCCTTACAAGAAGAGACACCAGAGAGAAGATCTCTTTCCTCTCTTATCATAGAAAGGTACAATGAAATGGCCATTTACAAGTAAGGAAGAGGACTCTCAACAGGTTAGAAATCTGGTGACATGTGAATCTTGGACTAGCTAGCTTCCAAAACTGAGAAATAATTTCAGTTGTTTAAACCATCCAATGTATAGTATTCTGTTATAGCAGCCTGAACTGAATAACATACACATATATTTTATCTTATTAAAAATGGTATATTATTGTTATTTTTATTTATTTGGTCACAAGTAAAGTTAAACATAATTTGTACACTTATAATTATATAAGTTCACTGAACCCTTCACCTGTTGCTTGAATTCATATCACATAAGGTGTCATTTGTCCATTGTTAATTAAGCAAGTGCAGAACAGTTCATCACCTCTTAATGTAATTAATTCAGTGTGCAGATTTCACTGTTCTAATTCCCTTCCTATACATAGGGAATTGCACATAATTAGCCCTTAATCTACATTCTGGATGTAATGAAAATATTAAATGACCCTCCAGACATGTGGAGAAACTTGGTCCTATTTTCCTAATCTCTCTGTTCCGTTCCTTCAAGTTTTCTTTGGGCCAACATCCTTCAATTGCTTCTCAGAAGACATGGTTAGGAATCCAGTCAACATCTCTTCAATCTCTGGTCAGTATGTTTCTAAAAAGAATGATGCTTCAAAAATTAAAGCAAAAATGGCACAGAGAACTTTCTTTGGGATCAGGAAAATTTATCACTTTAGAGAAATTTTAAAGACCTTTTCTTTGAAATATCTTACCCAGATTCTCAGATTTTGTAGACTGACTTTTCCATCTTCTAAAAATCCAAATACAGTTTCTTTCCCACTTTTCTGACTATTAATGTATTCCTTTAATTTTTATTAAGAATGCTAGAGAAGAGCATAATATAGATTATATTCCTTCAATTTTTATTTAAGAATGCTAGAGAAGAGCATAATATAGCATAACATTGCTAAATATGATACTTAGCAATACTGTCCAAACAGCCTGATTGCAAAAAATAAATAACAAAAAACACATTATATATCATAAAATTAACAAGTCACAGAGAATCCCTGAGTAATCTATTAAAAATAAAATTTGGTTCTATGTTGAACTTTTCATAAAAATATCCAGGAGATTTATTTTTATGTTCAATGATATAATATACATGTAACAGCAGACTAAATAATTATTGATGCTTCTTTGTTTATAGTCTTAGTATTCATAGGTTTGTTTTGCTTGTGGCCAAAATGCATTTTAAAAAATATTTCCAACCCAGAATAGCTAAATCAATATTGAAAAATAATAAAGTATGAGGGAGGACACTACACAAATTCAAGGCTTACTATGAATTACAGTATTCAAGACAGTGTGATATTGGTAAAAAAAGAAAAATATCAGTGAAACAGAATAGAGATTCAAGAAATAAATCTATATAAATATAATCAAATAATTTTTACCAAAGGAGCAAAGACAACACAATGAGCAAAAAAATATTCTTTACAACAAATGGTGCTGACTAACTGGACATGGATATATTTTATTAAAAATGAATCTAGACAAAGCTTTCATGACTTCAAAAAATTAACTCAAAATTATCTCAGTAGGTCTGATATTACAGATATAAATATAATAGGCAAAATTATAAAACTCCTAGAACCTACACAGGAAACAGGAAACCTAGATGACCGTGGGTATAGTGATGACCTTTTATATATACCAAAGATGAGATTCCTGAAAGAACTGATAAATTGGAATTCATTAAAATTAAAAAGTCCTGCTCCGTGAAAGACTGTCATGAGAATGAGAAGACAAAACATACATTGGCAGAAAGCATTTATAAAAGACACATCTGATAAAGGGTTGGTATTCCTTATATATAAAGAATTCTTAAAACTCAGCAATAAATAAATGAACAACCCAATCAAAAAAATAGGCAGAAGACCTTAACAAGCTATACAGATGACAAATAAGCACATAAAATGGTATCACCCCTCATATGCCATCAGGGAACTGAAAAATTAAAACACTACTAATGCACATTTATTAGAATGGACAAAATTCAAACACTGACAACACCCAGAGCTGGAGAGGATGTGGAGCAATGTGAACTCTACTTCATGCTGGTTGGAATGAAAAATGGCACAGCCACTTTGGAAATCAGTTTGAGAGTTTCTTATATAAAATTAAACATGCTATTATCATATAATCCAGCAGTTGCACTGCTTGGTATTTACCCATATGAACTGAAACCATATGATCACATAATAATCTGCACAAGTATTTTATAGCAGCTTTATTCATAACTGTCAAAACTTGGTTGGAACCAAGAAGCCCTTTGTTACATGAATGAATCAATAAACAGGGACATCCAGGCAAGGGAATGGGACTCGGGACTAAATTGCAATGAACTATCAAGCCATGAAAAGACATGGAGGAACCTTGCATGCATCTTACTAAGAAACCAATCTGAAAAAGTTACAAGCCACATGAGTCCAACTATATAGCCACATAAGATTTACACAATGAAAAAATGCATAATTGCTAGGGGTTAAGGAAAGACGAATAGGTGGAGCATAGAGAATAGTTAGGTCACTAAAACTATTCAGTATGACATACTAAATGACATATAGTATGACACTCCACAGATTAATATATTTGTCCAAACTCACAGAATACATAACACTAAAAAGGAACCCTAATGATGTAAACTACGTGAAGATAATGCGTTCACCCACTGCAACAAATGTACTGCTCTGGTGTGGGAGGTTGACAGTTGGTGAGGCTGTAGGTATATGAGGACAGGGAGCATTGTAACTCTCTGTTCTGGTCAGTATGTTTCTGTTCAAGTTTGCTTTGAACTTTAAAAAAAATGCTCTAAAAGATGAAGTTTATTAATTTAAAAAATATTTCTGAGAATCTTGCAACAAAAAAGATACAAAGTATACCTAAGGGCCCAAGTGTCCTCCCTTCATATTTGACATCAGCTCAGGTCTCTGAGCCTCGCTAAGGGGCAGCTAATGTTTTTAAGGAGAAAACAAAATAAAGGATATTTCAGTTCTTCACACATAGAAAGCATATAGTTCTGTTTGTGTGTGTATGTATATATTTTATGATTGTTTAATATTTCATTCATTTCTAACTGACTTATACATCAGAGGCCCCATTAGCATAAAAACAGAAGTTTTCTGGAGCTTCTTACAAGGTGGGAAGCCCAAGCACCCTGCAAACACTGAGAAAAGTGCTTTTCTTCTGAACTTACAGTACCCTTCAGGGACAGGAATATTTGTCAACAATTCCCCAAGAGCCTTACTTTGCTGTTTGTTTTCTGCAAGAAAAGACCTAGAGAACAGCAGAAGTCTACACATAGGATGCTGTCTGCACATAGGTGAAGGATGTTTTCCACATAATTAAGATGAGCTGACAGAGAATTGGGCGTGAGCTCATTGTTTACTGAACATGGGATTTAGCAAGATACAGGGAAACTTGAGGCTTTTTAGCATCATTACTTAGCAAAAATGTGCAAATCAGTTGCAAGGAAAGGTCCCTTGCTGCTTCTGCAGATGTTCTCTGACAACTTCTGCTGCTCAGGATTTCCTTTTACAAAGCATCACCCTTTTCTGCTGCTGCCATTGCTACCCATCATTCTTCAGGTGCTCTGATCAGCAGAGGTTAATGATATCCTCTGCCTTCCTTTCCTAGAGCAAATTTCCAATGCACTTCTACACCTAAGATCTGTCCTTCAAGCTTCTTACTTTCTTATTCATTTGGACTTTATATACTACTTCATTTGGCCTATGGACTTTTCCTTGCCTCTTTGGTACTCCTATTTTCCTGCTTTTGCTCCAAGCTATACCGAGACAAAGTTTCTCCTCTGGCTTTTTGAAAATCTTATTTTTAAAATTCATTCAAATAGTCACTAAACACCTACTTAAGTTACAAGCAATGTCTGGGAATATGTTTGGAATATGGGAATGCACACAGCCTATTGGCAATTCAAACAGTTCCAGTTATCCACTGTGATAAATATTATCTAAAAAAAATGCCATAAAAATAAAGGAGAGCAAATGAATGTTCACAATTCAAGAATGTTTGTGAAAGGCTTACTCAAAGAGAGAGCAATTGGTTTAGGTCTGGAAGGACAAATGAAAATTTTCCAGGGACAGGGAATGGGACCATGTAGAATTAAAGATAAGACTTATCCTATGTGGGAATAAATCTGTTCCATTTATTCCTGGAGGTGTTCTGGAAAAAAAAATGAGGAAAAGAGGTTGAGGTGGATGGTGAATAATTCTGCATGCAATAAGAGCTGAATCATGTAATGAGGGCAGTTTGTAGCTATCTAAGAAGTTTCAACAAAATAGCGTTATGAAAGGTTAATATTCTAATAGGAAAACCGTCACCTTAACAGATGCTTCTTGACTTAGGCCGAGGTTACATCTTGATTAAACCATCATAAGTTCAAAATTCCATAATTTGAAAATGCATATAATACACTTAACCTAACAGACATCATAGCTCAGCAGCACAGCACACTATGGAGCAGATATGGTCACCCTCAGATCATACAGCTGACTGGGAGCTGAGGCTCAATGCTGCTGCCCAGCACCACAAGAAAGTGCTACAGCACAGAGATCACTAGGCCAGGAAAACATGAAAACTCAAAATCTGAAGTACAGTTTCCACACAGCACATGTCCCCTTCACATCATCGTAAAGTTGAAAAATCATTAAGTCAACCCATCATAAGTTAAGGAATAGCTATATATATGGTAGGTTGGACAGCAGGTTACAATGGGGAAAAATTCACTCAGGGATTCTTGAAGTAGTTCAGGTAAATGAACATGAAACTCTAAACTAAGGCAGTGACTGAGATTTAAGACCAAAAGGAAGAGAGCAATGTGAGATATGCTTAAACACAGTGATATCACCAGTGGCTTGAACACTGGTTACACTGGCGAGGATGAGTCCTGAGAGAACCACCCGATTTCTGGTCTCAGCTCTTTAGGCTGGCAATATAGACATCCAGTAAAACAGAAATACAAGAGCAGTATGACAATGGGAAACGTAACAAGTTTAATTTTAGATGTACTGAATTTGGGATGCCTATGGGTGTTCACAACTAGGAAATGGTTGGAGATAAGTCTGAAAGCTCAGAAGAAAGTTTGGGGCTCAAAATAGAGATTAGTAATTGGCACATCCAGTAAGAATAGCAGATAAATCATAACAGATTAAATTTCCAAAGAACATGAGTACAGCAATGATAACATTATGTAGGTAGAGTAGGAGATCAAGGGAAAAATGGACCATGGGAGAAAGCAAACATTTAGAAATGGAAAGATGGCTTATGACAGGTGACAGGGAGAGAGGCAGAACCAGCAGCTGAACAGGTGAGAGCAGGTCGGCCGAGCACAAGAGGTTTGGTCCTGGCAGTGAGAATTGCTAGTGTGAAATACACAGGAGGGTTGGAGTGCACTAAGGACAGAGGCTGATCTCTGAATGTGGCAATCAGCTAATCATTAGTTTCCTTGATCAATACCTATAATGGCAGCTCGAGGCAGAAGGCAGTACACCAAGGGAGAAAACTCACCTTTGAAGCAATCACTGAGAGAAGACAAGAAATGACCTGGGGACATAGATGCGGAAGTACCAAAAAAAAAAAAAAATATTCCTTCTCATTCTTTCATGGTTTCCAATGGTGAAGGGGATGATAATGATAACGGCAATGTTGTCTTTGAGCAGGAGAAATTTTATGTGCTGATAGGCTTAGGGTGAGGATTTTGCATCAAGGAATAGGCTGAAGATGTGAAAGAGGGAGATAAACATGAAACTAGGCCAGAGGCGGGAAGAAGGATATCTTTTTAATTCATTATTTCTGATAATGAATGAAATATAGTAAGAACCAGATGAGCTGTTGACAAAATTATAAAGAGGACTGAACAGAGGGAAATGAGGGTGAACAGTCTTAATATTATAAATAACAGATAATAATAACCAGCATTTGCACAGCTCCTATTCTGTGCCAGGAACAATCCTAAGTGCTTTTAACCAATAACGACTTATTTAATCTTCATAATGACTCAGGCTGATGCCATTATCATCTCCCCTCTATAAATGAAGAATTAGAAACAAAAAGAAGTTAAATTACAAATGACAAAATTAATTGCACAGCCAAGACCTGAATCCAGTCTAGATGGTGAGTCCCTGTTCTTAACCTCTACCCTATACTGCCACTTGAAGCAAGAAGGCATCAAGTGGGAGCAAGCGGGGATCAAGAGGGGGGTGGGGGGAGTCTCAGGAAGTGATTGAACACAGAGCAATAAAGAACAAATGAAAGAAAGAAGGCTGTGCTGGTGCTCAGTTGCTGTTGCATTTCATGAACTTGTAGTGATAACAACCTGCATCACCTTGTAATAGTTCTTCAGAAATGCTGAGTGTCAAATAGGGAAGGCAGAGAAACCAAGAGCAGGGTTCCAGGGTGGGAGGAACTAAGGGCCTAGAGGTATTTCTTGGAGGAGAAAAGCCATGGCAATCAGAATTAAGTCACTGTAAGGGCTGGAAAGAAAGAAGACTGGTCTAAAAGAAACCTGATAATCAGCAAAATAGAGCACTGATAGCTACATACTGAGGGCTGGTCTGTGGTGCCCTACAATTGTACCCAGACGGTGCCCATAATATGCTACAACTGTAATAATGTCTCCCAGGCTCAAGAGAAAAGGGGAATGGAAGCCTGTACTGATCTAGCATTGAGAAACATCCAAGTGAATTCTATTGGAAAAGGTGTTAATGGAATCTAAGACATTCAAATGCGATGTCCAAGCCATGTGTAAGGGGAGAAAATGACCTTGAGAGAGTTCTGACAGGCTGAGATGAGGCAGGAATTAGAATGTCCCAGTAAGGATTTTACATAAAAGTGATGAAATATAATTCCATCTTCTCAAACTAGTCCTGTGTTTACTTCCTTTGCCCAGATGGACCATAATCTCCTTTAAAGACAGAAAATGAAGTATAGTTCAGCTTCTCCATACTTCACATAATTCTGAGGATGTTCTGCAAGAATTAAATAAGTACTTGCTAGGCTGAACACATCACTGAATCTGTCTCAAAGGGGCTCCTTAGAAAAAGATCTTTAAGGCTTCAACTCTTCTTGAAAAATCAGTAAGGAGGTGCAGACAGGACACAGTTGGATACAGAATCAGATCATCTGCATGTCATATAACAATCACTGACTATCTCCTAAGGACCAGCAGTGCACTGGCACAGTAGAAAATATGTTTTTCCTACGTAAGCTATTAACTTTCTCATTGGATCTCATACAAAATTAATACAGCATTACATGGCACAGGCTGAATTTCTGACTCATAAGGGTAAGAGTTTGTGTGTCTGTGTGTTGTGTATGTGTGATATGTGTGTGTGATGTTATGATGTTAAACTTAGAAAAGATCAGAACAAATTAAACAATTTTTTAAAAAAAATACCTCCAGTCCCCATGTTTTCTCACTAAAAGGAAAAAAACCAGAAATTTTCCCACATGATCATCTGTTCATCTGGCACCATTGCAAAGAGTAATTCATCTGTTCACGCTCTTTTAAGAAAGGCAAGAAAGAATGAGAATAAGGCTGAGTGAGTGAGAAAGGAAGACAAATGCTTTAACTTCCTAATTCAGAAGATAAATACTTAAATTATCTCTAATGAACATTGTTGGGGGGGATATAAAAGCAAAAGAAAATAATCTATGAAAAGAAATAACCAATAAAGTAAAATACCTTCTAAAAGAACATAGTGACAGAGTGTTCTCATAAGTGCAGCAGTTTTCATGAAGCCACACAAGCATATTCCCCTCCCTTCCCCTGAACACAAGATGATACAGGAGACCAATAGACCCTTAGAACTATGAATCTTCTAGGCTCAAAAAGATTAGCAAAGCCAAAAACACAATGCCAAAAAAAAAAACTGATCCACTGACAGTCAGCATCAGCGTTCTATCTAGGATTTTGATGTGAAGGGACTCAATATAAGAAGTAACAAAAACTGCATAATATTGGCACCAAAACCAGGCATGAAGACCAATGGAACAGAATAGAAGACACAGAGACAAATCCACATAGTTTTCTTATACTAGACAAAGGTGCCATAAACATACATTGGAGAAAAGAGCCTCTTCAACAAATAGTGTTGGGAAAACTAGAAATCCATATGTAGAGGGATGAAATTTAATATCTCTCACCCTGCATAAAACTCAACTCAAAGTGGATCAAGGATCTTGGCATTAGATCAGAAACCCTGTGCCTAACAGAAGAAAAAGTAGGCCCAACTCTCCATCATGTGAGCTTAGAAAGTGACTTCCTCAACAAGATTCTTAAAGCACAAGAAGTGAAATAAAAAATCCATAAATGGGATGGTACCAAACTAAAAAGCTTTGTAACAGGAAAGGAAACAATCAAGAACATGACGAGAGAACCTACAGAACGGGAGAAAATCTTTGCAACCTGCACCTTACAGTATTAGTCTCCAGAATATACAAAGAACTCAAAAAGCTTAACACCAAAAAAACAAATAACCCAGTCAATAAATGAATGCACAAAATAACTAAACAGAACTTCTCAAAAGAAATACAAATGGTTATCAAATATATGAAAAAATGTTCACCATCTTTAGCAATTAGAGAAATGCAAATTAAAACTGCACTGAGATTTCACCTCACATCAGTCAGAATGGCAATTATCAAGATTACAAGTAACAATAAGTTTTGGCAAGGCACATCCTTGCCCAAAGAGAAAGGGTACACTCATATATTGCTAGTGGGACTGCAAATTGGTGCAACCACTATGGAAAGCAGTATGGAGATTCCTCAAAAAACTAGAAATATAACTACCATTTGACCCAGTTATCCCATTCCTCATAAGGATTTAAAATCAGCATACTACTGCAATGCAGCCACATCAATGTTTATAGCAGCACAATTCACAATAGCTAAGCTATGGAACCAACTAGATGGCCATCAACAGATGAATGGATATAGAAAATGTGGTAAATATACACAATGGAGTATTACTCAACCATAAAGAAGAATGACTTTATGATATTCACTGGCAAATGGATGAATCCAAAGACCATCAGCTAAGTGAAATAAGCCAATCCCCAAAAGCCAAAAGTTAAATGTTCTCTCTGATATGTGGGTGGGAAAATTAGAAGTTCAATGGATTAGACAGAGGGGAATAAAGGATAGGAGGGGGGACAGGAATAGGAAAGACATCTGAATGAATCTGATGTAAGTTTCGTATGTACATATATGAATACCCCACAGTGAATCTGACTATTGTGTACATCGACAAGACTGGAATCCTAATTAGAATAAGATATACTTCATATTTGTATAAATATGTCAAAATAGACTCTATTGTCATGTATAACTAAAAAAAACAAATTAAAAAAGAAAAGGTTACTTGAATATTTCCATATGTAAAGCAAAACAAAGATGTGAAAAGATGAATCTTACAGGCTGGGGATGTAGCTCAGTGGCAAAGTGCTTGCCTTGCATGTGTAAGGCACTGGGTTTGATCCTCAGCCCCACATAATAAATAAATAAAGATACTATGTGTCCATCTACAACTAAAAACATATTTTAAAACAAAAAGATGAATCTTATGACATACACTCTATTCACCCTACAGGTCAATTTTTTTCATGAATATATCTAATTCCATGGCTTGACAAATCATGAGGGTGATAAAGCATTAATGTCAGAAAGTTTCCATCAGAGCACGTCTTTCTTTCTTTCTCTTTCTTTCTTTCTTTCTCTCTTTCTTTCTTTCCTTTTTTTGCCATTCAATAGTTTTTATTGATTTTTTAAAAAATAAATGACAGTGGAATGCATTACAATTCTTATTATACATATACAGCACAATTTTTCATATCTCTGGTTGTATATAAAGTATGTTTACACCAAAATTCATGTCTTCATACATGTACTTTGGATAATGATGTCCATCATTCCACCATCCTTGCTAACCCCCCTGCCCCCTCTCTTTCCCTCCCACCTCTGCCCTATGTAGAGTTTGTCTATTCCTCCCATGCTCCCCCTCCCTACCCCACTATGAATCAGCCTCCTTATATAGGAGAAAACATTTCACATTTGTGTTTTGGGGATTGGCTAACTTCACTTAGCATTATCTTCTCCAATGCCATCCATTTACCTGCAAATGCCAAGATTTTATTCTCTTCTATTGCTGAGTAAAATTCCATTGTGTTATATGCCACATTTTTTTATCCATTCATCCACTGAAGGGTATCTAGGTTGGCTCCACAGTTTAGCTATTATGAATTGTGTTGCTATAAACATTGATGTGGCTGTGTCCCTGTAGTATGCTCTTTTTAAGTCCTTTGGGTATAGACCAAGGAGAGGGATAGCTGGGTCAAATGTGGTTCCATTCCCAGATTTCCAAGGAATCTCCATACTGCTTTCCATAATGGCTGCACCAATTTGCAGTCCCACCAGCAATGTATGAGTATACCTTTTTCCCCACATCCTCTCCAACATTTACTGTTGTTTATCTTCATAATAGCTGCCATTCTGACTGGAATGAGATGATATCTTAGAGTAGTTTTGATTTGCATTTCTCTAATTCAGAGCACATGTTTCAATGTATTCTTCAAAGTCATAGTTAAAAATATCACAAGGTGGGACTGAAGTTTTGCTCAGTGGTAGAGCACTTGCCTTGTACCTCTGAGGCACTGGATTTGATTCCCAATACCACAGATAAATAAGCAAATAAAATAAAGGTTCATCAATAACTTAAAAAAATTTCAAAAAAAATTACAAGGTAACATTTACAAATATATTTTGACAATTTCCTTTCACATAAATCATGTCCTGATCCATTTTCCCCCAAACAGTGTTCTGGTATAGACTAGGTTAAATGGTTCCATGTGAAATAATCAAAATTAGAGTTTCACAGGAATAATTCAAATTATCACATATATTTATGGTAGAATTTAATAGTTTGCTTCTTATAAATAATAAAAGCCTTAGTTATTGACTTAAATTCAATATCATGTGTTGAATATTTTAACTTATATACCATCATAAAGATATGCCCCAGGTCTCCTAAAGTAATATAAATGCACTATGTGCAAACAGAAATGAAGACAGAAGACAACAACTTACTGCTATTTAGACACTGGGCTTATAGAAAACCAAGTGGCAAAACTAATTATTTAGGGTTACTTTTATCTGATCTGAAGAAAAATTAGGGCAAGTGATTGGTATGCATTAAATATAAGTTTAGGCAATATAATTTTTATTGGTTTGTCAAATATAATGTATACAATATTATATTTTCTATTGGTTACTCAAATATAATGTGCACAGTGTGCGTGTTGCCAGATGACAATGTTCAACACATCTCCAGTTATCCCACAATGAGAAAAGAGCAAAAGGGTCACCTACTGCTAATAAACAGGTCTCCATCAGCTATAGAATAGGTATTGTCCTGAAAATGCAAATCTATTGTTCTTGTAAAGGACAAAAGCATAAAATTTTAAATATGAATGCAGTATATTCATGTCAAATTGCGAAAATGATACAAGGGAAAGAGTAAAGAAAGGATATTTGCCACCCAATCATTCCTTTGGTGAGCAAAGTTCTCTATATCAGTATCTTATAGTAACCATCTCCCCATCAGTTAGAAAATATCAAGTGGTTCCTGACTATCTGAAGCACTCTTTAAGCCAAACTGCATTAGGTTTTCATCATATTTTAAGAAATGAGGACAGTAGCTGAAGAGCTGTTTAAAAATATAACAATCTTTGCATTCTCTGAAAAGTACTACAAAGAGCACAGGAATATTTTAAAAGTCCTTTTATATATATATTTGTGAAATGTGGAATGGCAAAGCATGCTTAAGGATGTATGTTTCAGCAACATCTCTGGGGAAAAGCTCACAAACCTCTTCAAAGGAACAGTCACAGCAGGTATGTCAAACGAAACCTGTTTTTATCAGAATTTAAAGAAATCTTTTTATTCCCTAGAGGTCAAATTGAAAAGAAACATTGGAATGCATGATCTGGTAACAGAAAATAACCACTGCAGAAGCCAAGGGAAGAAGCAACCCCCTCAGACACCCTGGGAATAACTGCCGGAAGCAAAGTATCCTCGATGGTGACATTGCTTACTTTGGTTGCAGACACTTAGAAGAGGGAGTTCTAAGCTTTGCTTTCTAATTAAATTGAAGACATTTTGTGCTTGCCAAGATCACTCATCAAATTCCTAGAGAGAAATGAGAAGACACCTGAAGCTCCGTGAGAGGGTGAGCTGGGTAAATTTGACTCATGCCTTCAATAGGCATTCTTAGTTTCCACCCCTTCCTGATACTTTTGAGAATGAATTGCTGTCTTGTGGGGGCGGGGGGAAGATAAGAAAAAAGAGAGTGAGAAAGCAAAAAAGAAAAAAAAGAAGAACTGGAAAATGAGATAGGAAACACTGATGACTCAGGCCAAACATCATTCTTTCCTTAATTAACAAGAGTGCGATTTACCATGTAATTTATTTTATCACAGTAAGTCAGCTTCCCAAACTGTTCCTTTTCTTGACCAAGTCTAGTCTAGGGAATGTCTTAAAGAGACAGTTCTCCCCAATAATATGCCCCCTCCATCTTCTAAATAGCAATAGGGGCTAATGAAACTTAGAAAATAAAAGGATAACGGTAGAGAAAATCCAGATCATTGCATGAATACCCATACAACTTAGAAAATATACACTTGCAATTTATATGCCAATGAGTATTATAATAAAAAACTGAACAGTTATTTTTCTTAAGATAAAAATGATAATTTTTCCAGGATAAATTTACTTATGTGAATTTTATTACACAGACCTCTGGCTCCTTAATCACCTTCCCAAGCAATGGCAAAGCCCCAAAATCTACATTCGGAGAAGACCATTGACTTGCTGGAGGCATGGCCTTGGCTCACTTTGGAAGAAATATATAATGGCCTTCTATTTAGGAAGGTTTCTCAAGTTTCAGGATACGGTGGCTTTCCTCCCAAATGACAAAAGTATACAGCCAATAACCCAGCATGAGGAATATGTCCAACTAATTGGTGATACCAATCACTGACATCTAGTGAGCACTTGCTATCTATTAGGCATTTTGCTGAGCCCTTTGACCATTACCTGTATAGTCTTCCAAATGCCCTATGAGGAATGTACTGTTATTATTCTCAACTCATCATTCCTTCATTAATTTAAAAAATCACCACGGGCCAAAAGGTGTTACATCCAACTGACTTTATAGGTTATACTCGGTGCCTTAGAGTACTCATCCTAGACTACTTGTTTTCTTATATTTTGTGTGCCAATCTTAACTGCTATCCCAAAAGCTTTCAAGTTTTCTACTTTTCAAAGTGCCCATAAGTACCTGAAACTATAATATCTCAAGCGAATGGTGCTTTTCATTCTTTTTCCTGTCAGGGTAGTATATAACTTTTTTCTCAGCACTTTTTTTTTTTACAATTATTTATTGCATAAAATCTATATTGGAAAACTTTTCCATTCTATAAGATACGATACGTAAATCTATTTCAAAGATGGATTATCAATTTAAAAGATTTCATAAGCTGTAAGACATCTGAGAATGACAGGAACTCAAGATTATTTTTATGATACTAATAAATGTATAAATGCTAAAATAAATGCAAACATGTGAGCCAGAAAGCTAAGCCCATAACTAATGATCTGTTCTCATAATAACATCAATAACATCGCAGTATGAAGTAAAATTATACAAGATGAGAAACAAGATACTGAAACCTTGTATGAGTGAAGTACACTTTCTTTTCAATGTGACTGTGGCTCTCACAAGTACCAAAGACTCTCAAAAGTTGATACAACAGTAAAAGAAATTCAGAGTCCTCCTTCATGAAGTCTGTGAAGGAAGATAGCCCACAAGGTCAAGATCCTTGAAAAGAAGCGATATGCATTTCTCTCTCCCACCCCCACATCCAGGATTTTGGCAGTAAACATGTGAATATGTCCATTTTAGAATGGCCTGGAAGAATCTGCCTGCAATCTTTCTAGTCAAATGTCCCCTGGGGAATCTCTAAGCCTGCTACAATGTGCTTTTAAACCACCATCCCCTCCCCCCTCTCCCTTTTATTTCTTTAAAGGGCATACCTCAATCATGAATCTAGAGACCAAAAAATATGCTCTGCTCTTAAATGAAGATTAAAAAAAAATACCATAAGCCTGAGCTGGGCCAGGATATGTGAGCATATCCTGTGCTGCTTCTGAGTTTATTCCTTGAGCAATGGGCCCCACAATGGCATTGTCAGGGAGCATAAGAGGAGAAAGATGAATAGTGGGATCTGGGCTGACAGAGGACACTCAGGCCATGCTAATGAGCTGCCCTTGGAAAAGTCACTGACTATTCTTGGACAGGACTGTTGGACCTTCCTAGTGCATACCTTGAGGGGCTTTTGAATCACTGGAAAAGTCTGGAATTCATAAAATGGCAAGAAGGCCAACGCATGGCAAATGGTTGATTTTATGGAGCTGTGTAGCAGAGAACTGGAAAGCAATCATTAGTGCCAGGGAATGAAGTAGAAAAGACAGAGAGAGAAGGAGAAGTGGAAAAAAGCAAGAGGAAGGAAGAAGAGACTTCAAGGAGGGAATGAAAAAAAAGAAGGTCTTCCTGAGCATTATGACAACACAGTATCAAGGCACATGCTATGGAGTCAGATGGCCAGGCATGACCTTGCCTCTGCTGTGTGCTCTCTGCTGTGGGCATGTTACTGAAACTCTCTGTGCCTTGGCTTCCTTAGCTGTGAAATGGGGCTTAATAACTCAGCCCTAGGCTTCTTTCAAGTTTGGGGTCAAATTCCCAAACAGAGGAAGGCAAGACCATATGCATTATATATAGAGAGATTTGAATGGTTCAAAAATAAAATTCAAACTTAAATAGGATGCAAAAATAATCCAAAAAAAGGGAAAAGAAAACTAAACAACTAAAGAAAGTCTTTGAAGAAAAGAAAACCCATGAACAATGAAAAGAGGGAATAAAATAGTTAAGCAGTTAAAAAACAGGGAACCTGCCAGAGGCTGAGCAGGAAAATAAGCAGCAGCAAACCACATTCCAAATATCATATCTGGCCATAAGGCTGACAGAGCTCACAATAATAAATAAGAAAGGAGGCCAGGGTTTTAGGGGGTGACATTCTTGACAGAAAATAATCAAAAGAATGCGACATTCTTGACAGTTTGATAATATTTGAAGATTTACTACCCAGCAGAGAAGCCAGTGATGTGCAGAGTGCTATAGGTCCTCTGCACCCTGGGCAGGCAGCAAGTGAGAAAGGGGGAGACAGGACTGCACAGGGGCCAGAAATCACTGCAGGAGTTCCACTCCCTCTCAGGGATCATTTTACACTAAAACCAACATTTTTCTTATCCATTGACTCTGAGGTCACAAATGTACTTAAATACACTATTTTCTGAGTCTCTCTTAAGTTCACCCACCAGGAACGTTCACCCTCCCCACTCCCGCCTAAGTGTGGTTGTGACTCAGGGTGGCTAGCTTAAATGAGAACCAAATGGATAAAGAAATGAGCTCATGCCCAAGAAACATCACCCAGCGAGGAACCCCAGCACCACTATGTGCTTGTATACTTTGCTTTTTGCTTTTTATGTCATCAATATATCCTGAAGCAGAATAGGGGGAAAGATCCAGAAGGTAGGCTGAGACCAGGAGAGATGTTGGCCGCCACGTCACTGGGTGGGAGTGAGAGGGTAGGTGCAGAGGACACCAGCCCAGAGTACAGGCCAGATTAGACACCCCCCGGGCACAAGGACATTCACCACCAGGAATTCAAAAATTCAAGAAGTAGACATCACATCACTGATGAGCTTTCTAATTTAAAATGCCATTTGTTTTGCTGGCCAGCTCTGAAACACAGTCCCATGTATTAAATCAGTCTTGTGATTCCATTCTTATATATTATAATGGAACAAGAGCTGAATCATTTATTGAAGAAATCCCAGAAGTATTAACAAGTAAATTCAGAAATAGAAAAAGTATGTCCACTATTGCCACTACCATTTATTTACCACTGTCCTATAATTAGAGCTATGAGAATTGGAAAGACACAAAATTAACTCTAATTGTAAATAAAATCTGAAAAACCAAGAAAATCAATTGAAAAACTGAAAAAAATAAGATACAACAGGAAAATAGAAAATATACAAACTAGCATAAAGGAAACAAAGAATTTCATAAATAAAAATAAACATGCATTTAAAATATATCTTTCCAAATATAATAAAACAAAGACCCAGCTTGTACGAGCAATCCAAAAAATAAACTACTAATACAAATGTAAAAGAAAGTTATAAAAAGAAGATATTTTAACACTAATTTTTAAGTTTGTAACTATCCCCATAAAAATACTATTATTCTTCTTTTCAGAGATGGATAAATTTCAATGTGAAATTGATGCATACAGGGAACAGAAAGGAATCCAAATTTAAGAGCACATGAAAATCAATGTGCTGGCATACTTTGCTTTTGTTTTTTATATCCTCAATATATCCTGATTTTGAATATCAACAAGAATCATTAAAATGGATTGAAACACACTAAATATATTTAAAACCCTAGAATTCATAAGGATACACAAAGAAAAAGATTATAAGAAAAAAATCTATGTGCTTATATACTCTGCTTTTTGTTTTTTATGTCATCAATATATCCTGATTTTGAATGCCAAATGAAATCATTAAAATGGATTGAAACCCACTGAATGTATTTCAAACTCAGCAATTTGTAATGATACTCAAAGAAAAAGTCTACAAGGAAAAAAAATGAAACTACCACCATTAATTATGACTGGAAGTTTCTAGGAAACCATCCATTAAAAGTTAGCAATTTCAGCTTTTCTATATGCACTTCAGGATAACTGGGTAGTCCTCATAGATGATGCAGTCTTCTTTTACAGAAGCAGCCCAAATGATAAATCCAGAGAAAACACAAAATTAGAACACAGCACTATTTTTTAACACTTAATAAGATAACTTATTTGGAAAGAGGCAAATGGATGAAATCATTAGGGGGAAATTGATGGAGGCAGCATCTGAACTCACTGTCAATCAGGTATTTTTTTTGCCTCCCAAAGTGATGCAATGTGGAATAGACAGGCTACAAAGTATTCTCTGAAAACAAACAAACTTGAAATTTAATCCAACATTACTAGCTGATTTCCATCTGATGGGAATAAAAGAAAATGACAGGAGATCAGGTGAATTAACACAGAGAAAAACAATAAGATACCAATTTCAGTTTCTTCAACTAATCCATAGAACGGGGGACAACCTATTTAGGAGAGGGACATAAAGGAAAGCAAGGACTCCACCATATATATACACCACAATTTCTTAATCCATTCATCTATTGACTGGCACTTGGGTTAATTACATAATTTAGCTATTGTGAATTGTGCTGCTATAAACATCAAGGTGGCCATATTGCTATAGTATATCAAGTGTAGATCTTTGGGGAAAATAACAGAGTAGGATAGATGGGTCACATGGTAGGTTCATCCTAGTTTTTTTAGGACTCTCCCTACTGCTTTCCAGAGTGATTGTACTAGTCTGCAGTCCCACCAACAATATACAAGTGTACCTTTTCCCCCACAACCTCACCAGCATTTATTATTATTTGTACTCTTGATCATTGCCATTCTGAAATTGTCACACACACACACACACACACACACACTCACTCACACTCAGACTCACACACAAACCAGAGTTCTGCTCAGCCACAAAAAAAGAATGAAATTATGGCACCTGCAGGTAAATGGATGGAAATGGAGAATATCATGCTAAGTGAAATAAGCCAAACTGAGAAACTCAAAAGTTGAATGTTTTGTCTCATATGTAGAAGTTTGAGTAAAAGAAAGAAAAGATGGAGGGAAGGATAGGATAACATAAAGATAAAAGGAGAGCAGTAATGTAGAAGGAGAAGCAGAGTGGAGAGACGGGTAAGGAGAGGCAATGCAGAATCAGGTTATGTGCATAAATAAATATGCCACAGGGAACTTCACCTTTATCCACATGCAGAAAGAATCAATCAAATATCAACAAATAGATAAGGAAAAGGAAGTATAGTTGAGGAGAGGAAACAGGAGGAGAAAGGGGAGAAGTATGACAAGGAAAAGTGGAGGAAAAAGGAGGATTGTGAACTGAAATCAAATTTCATGCATGTCTGAATTTGTTGAGATGAACCCAACTACTTATGTATAACTATAAAGCTCTAATGAAAAAGGGGGGGTAAGAAAATTAAGGACACTAAAATATTCTCCAGATCATCAATAATTAGGAAATAGAAATTAAATTACAAGATACCACTCTATACACCTATTAGAATGGTTAAATAATGATTTTTTAAAAATGCTGATAATAACACTAGCAAGATTGTGGAGCATGGGAATTCTCTTATATTTCCTTGGAGAATGCACAATGATAGCACCCCACTAAAAAACAGTTTGGTAGTTCTGTATAAAGCTAAACATAGAGTAGCCATGTAACCCAGTAACCTGGACAAATACTCCTTGATATTTACCCTAAAAGAAGACCAAGATCCACACAAAATCCTATACATGAATTTTTATCAGCTTTATTATTCTCCTCATCTCAACATCTTTAACATGAACTTTAACCTAAAACAAGCCAACTGACAAAACAACGTTTAATGTCCATCAAGACTACTAGATAAATGAATTACAGCAACATCCGTATGATGGAATAATATACAGCTTTTAAAAAGAAGCTACTACTACAACACCCAGCAAGATAGTGAATTTAAACAAAATAACACAAAGTGGAAGAAGCTAGACTCGAAAGAACACAAAGTATACAATTCTACTTTTATCATATTCTGGAAAAGATGCAACTAAAGGGATAGGAAAACAGGTAAGATGCTACAAGAAACTAGTGTCAATTGAGGACAGATTGAGAGAAGTATTAGTGAAATTTTTCATGGTGGTAGAGGTTATATGACTCTGTACTTGTGTCAAAATTCAAAGACCTGTATACCTAAAAGATGTAAAAGTTACTGAGTGTAAATTATACATCTAAAATCTAACTTTAAAAAGAGGGAAAGAGGCAGAAGAGCATAAAAGCTTTAACATGTGTATGATATGGAACTTGTTTGAATTCTGACTCAAATAACTACAAACATATTTTTAAGACAAACTGGAAAAATCTCATCAAGTTGGGAGTATTAGATGAAAACAAGAATTATTTTATATTTCATTATGTGAGATAATGGCATCATGGATGTGTTCTTTTTTAAAGCCCATAGTCCACATTTTTAAAAGATGTATATTTTAGCATATAGAGGTAAATGAGATACTTTAAAATATCCAGGGGTTGGAGAAGGAGAGGCATTTAAAAGGTATAAAAGTTTGTATAATGCTTACCTCTATATGATAGGTAGCAGTTAAATAGAAAAAAGGAACCAACTACTGATATTAGCAACTCTCTACATGCATGCATGTTTGAAAATGTTTAAAATTAAAAAGTAAAATAATAATAGCTAATATTTGTTGAGCACATACCCTGTTCCCGGTAATATTTTAAGGCTTTACTTGTTAACACACATTTAATTCTCCGGTCACAACCATGAAGTATGTACAACTATAATTTTCATTTTATGCATAAGAAAACTGAGACACTCTAATGTTTAAAGAATTCTCCAAATCAAGTAGTCAGTAGAGAAGACAGGCTGGTTCAGGGACCAATTTCTTAACCACCCAGGAACCCACTTTTAATTCACAGTCTAAGTTACATGGTTTGCTTACAATCTGTCTATATTTTCTTTCTCATTTTGGTTACCATGTTGACACAGACAGCTATCTTTCTTCATTCTTATAAATTTTTCAGTTCTGTATTTGCACACCAAAGCAAAGAGACCGCAGTGACTTCATTCGCTAAATCATAACAAAGACAGATTCTGAGGAAACAAAATGTGAAAGTTTAGTATATAATCTAAGATAAGAAAATACACACATTTGTACTTCTATCTTTATATTTTCCCAGGAGAGTGATTTAATCAAAATGATAAAACAGATTACTGCATGGGTTTCTTTTCAATTTCATGTGAATTTTTCCTTCATTTCCATTTATCCATCAGCTTTTCATCTCTATTACTGATAATGGAAAGACATACTATGGTAAACAGGCTCATGAATATTAAATAAGATGCTGTTTGTATAGAAATGGATAATCACTGTCAGGTGAAGAGAAAAGAAAAAGAAAAGAACTAGTCAATCCATGAATTTCTCTCTTTTTTTTCTTTCCATTTTATCCTTAGGGGGTAAAAATGAGAGATTCCAAAATGCAAAGCACAAAGTTACAAGCAGAAGCTATTACCTTCCATGTCCTCACCAGCAAAAAGTTAAGAATAGCCACACAGGCCTATTATGTGACCCTCCTCTGGGGTACATACTCGAGGAGGGTGTGCAACAACAAGAACAGCAGGAAAGTTTAGCCATGGCACATTTATCTTGGCAATATCATGGGGGGGGCAGGGAGGGCTAGCAGTTATTTGCTTTTCAGAATGGCTATCAATAAGTTAATCAATGAAAATTCTTTTGAGAAGTAGGTGTTTCTTTTAAACAGAAAAGGAAACACAGTGATAAAAATCAAGTCACTTCACATCAAAACTCAAAGCTATAAATGAATTTTGATTTGAATTCAGTGTTCTGATTCTTTTTCCTCATGCATATATATCAGTACCAATTTTTCAGTATTACCCATTCATCAGGAAACACTATTAAAGGAAAAAGATTACTGAGCTTAAATTACTGAAGTCAGACAGAGATTTGCTTTTTTTTTAATGTGGAAAAAAAAAAGGTTTATTTAGAATCTCTTCATTTTACTCTATTTCTTCTTAGTGTTAGACCAAAATACCCGACAAGAACAATTTAGAGAAGGAAAAGTTTATTTTGGCTGACAGTTTTAGAGGTTTAGTCCATGGTCTGCTAACCACATTGCTCTGGGCCCAAGGTGAGAAAGAACATCATGACAGAAAGGTGAGGCAGAGGAAAGTTACTCAGGTCATAGCAACCCAGAAGAAAAGAGAGAGAGAGAGAGAGAGGAAGCAAGGGGACAAGATATAATCCCCAAGGACATGCCCCCAGTGACCTACTTCCTCCAGCCTCCCCTCACCTATCCATAGTTACCACCCAGTACAGTAGTTCTTTCGAATTATTAAGCCATCAAATGGATTAATCCACTAATTAGGCTATAGCTCTCATAATCTAATAGTTTCATCTCTAAATATTCCTGAATTAATGCGGGAGCTTTTGGGGTGGGGAAGCACACATAGAGACCATAACAATCTCTACGACAATATAAAAGGAATCACCTGTAATTTGTATTTGTCACCTATTAAAGCCATAACAAATTACCACAAACTTAATAAGTTAAGCATCACAAATTTGTTATCCTACAGTTCTGTGGGTCACAAGTGCGACAGGGGTCTCATGTCTGGGTCAAAATTAAGGTGTCATCATGGTTACATTCCCTTCTGGAGGTTCTAAGGCAGGATCCACTTGATTGCCAATAGGAATAATTGGCTGAATCCAGTTCTTCTGGGCTATGGGACCATCTGCATTTTCTTGCTGACTATGGTCCTAGGGCCAATCCCAGCTATTAGGTCCCACTGCAATTGTTGGCTTATGGCCTTCTTTCACCATCTTTTTTTTTTTCCTTTCTTGGTACCTGGGATTGAACCCAGGGGCCCTTAACCACTGAGCCACATCCCCAGCCCTATTTTATATTTCATTTAGAGACAGGTTTTCAGTGAGTTGCTTAGGGCCTCGCTTTTGCTTAGGCAGGCTTTGAACTCAAAATCCTCCTGCCTGGGCCTCCCAAGCCACTGGGATTACAGGCATCTGGCACTGCTGCTAGCCACACCTTTATTTATTTAGTTTATGCTGTGCTGAGGATCAAACCCAGGGCCTCCCAGATATGAGGCAAGCACTTTACCACTGAGCTACTACCCCAGCTCTCCTTTCACCATCTTTAAAGACAGCAGTAATTGGTCAGACCTTTTAGCACTGCATCTCCTTCTACCATTCAGGAAAGTTCTTTGCTTTCCAAGATTCATGTGATTAGAATGGGCCCACTCAGATAATACAGGATAA
Source organism: Marmota marmota marmota (assembly GCF_001458135.2). NCBI lineage: Eukaryota > Metazoa > Chordata > Mammalia > Rodentia > Sciuridae > Marmota > Marmota marmota. The sequence goes on along the minus strand of NW_026000170.1, from coordinate 5,417,907 downwards.
TCTCCCCATCTCAAGGTCTCTACCCTTAACCACATCTGCAAAAGTCCCTATGCCATGTAAATTAACAGATTCACAAGTTCTGGGATTGGAATATAGGCATCTCTAAGGCATCATTATTCAACCCACTATACCATCTAATATTATAGGAGTATGTAACAAGGCAAGATAGTGAAGAGCAATCCAATTTCAATCACTGAACTTTTCCAAAACCTTTTCATAAACAATGACCTTTTTATTCCTTTTTTTTATGAAGGCCAATTTACCAACCTGTATTACATAACAAATTATTTCCCTTGAAATACATATTAAAATACATAGAGAAGATCATGGTCAATTCCAAAATTCTTATCACCATAAAATCATGAGCATTACTACCAGAATATAAATGAGGAAGACTGTTTTAGTTGGTCCTCATAAGTACCTGTTGTGTAAAGGCACAGCTGCTACCAGCTTTTGTGGAACACTGAAAATATTGTTAAATTCATGTCTTATAAGATCATCTCCAACTGGTATGAAAGATATCTCATTGGGGCCAATGTTTAATCCTTAATCTTCTTTGTAAAATAATATATCAGTTTTTAAGTGCATTCCTTCTATGAGAGCAACAGAAGCCATCTAGTTCCTAAGAACAACATCAGGGGAAAGTGGTAACCAGGTAGTCATGTATAAAATTCCATTTTATCCTACTATGTCACCTGGGACCCAAGTACTCTGAGGTAGAGAGATGGCAAGGTAACACTCTTTCCAATGTAATACTCCCTCCCAACTCCCCTTTTACTTTTTCAACTCACATTTATTTAATGACTCCTGGGATCCAGGCTTAGTTCTGGATATTGAGACTTCATAAACTCAAAAACAAAGATTCTTCATGAGACTCTAGAAAATGGTGACTGAGGAAGTGATGGATTTTTAAGTTTCTCCATCTTTGACATTAAGAAGCAGATGCTAGTGGGCTGGGGCTGGGGCTCAGTGGTAGCGCACTTGTCGGGCATGTGTGAGGCACTGGGTTGGGTTTTCAGTACCACATACGAATAAATAAAATAAATAAATATAGGTCTATCAACAACTAATTTTTTTTTTAAAAAAAAGAAGTGGATGCTTAAAAGAAAAATGGCTTTTCAATACCTAGTTGTGAGATAGAGTTGTGTCAGTGGGTACCTCTTGACACTGGACCAGTGCAGAATCTACTAGCCTCTCCTGAGATAACAATGAGATCTGTAGGAGCACCCAAGAGCTTTTTTCATTGCACTTCCTGTTTCCACATCATGAACCACCTATGAGCTTGTGGAACCTTTGTTCAAAAGAAATATACTTTGTTTGTGGTCAAGAATGAAAAGTTGGAGTTGGGGCTGTGGCTCAATGGTAGAGTGCTTGCCTAGCGTTGTGGGGCACTGGGTTTGATTCTCAGCATCACATAAAATAAATAAATAAATAAATAAATAAATAAATAAATAAATAAATAAAAGATACTGTGTCCACCTACAGCTAAAAAATATTTTTTTAAAAAAAGAATGAACAGTTCTACTGATGTCTATTTTTAAAGGCCAGCTTTACAAATATTTAATTAGAATGACGTAGGAAGGGGGAGGAAAAATACTGAACAGATGCATTAGTGGAGGAGTTCAGATGTCTAATGGACCTCATGAGTTCCTTTAATCAGAGAATTAAACCATGATGAAACCTTGAAAAATGATGGACTTTTGCGGTCTTGAGGGAGATCCATGGCTTTATTTTATTTTATTTTATTGTGGGGATCAAACCCAGGCCTTGTATGTACTAGGTACACATTCTACCTCTAAGTCTCCAGGGTCTATAGACACACCAGCATTACAATACGTGGCATAGAACCTGCTCTGGAATGAGGTTACTAAATAATTAGAATCCTAGAAATAAAATGAAGAGCAGAGTAGGGAGGGAGGAAGAAAGAAAGGGGAAGAAGGTGCAGCATATATATTATCCATGGTAATGTGAAACATGACAGAAACCCCAAACAAAATGTCAGTGGAACAAAAAACAGTTAAAAAGTAGAGATTCCAGGATGGGTTTTTAATTTACAGATATATACCATTTACAGGAGACAGACTTAAAACACAAAAAGACAAGAAAGGATGTAAATATGCAGCAGTTAAGATTAGACTCAGTACTTATCAAGCTAGAAGATATTAAGGCTAAGCATAAAGCTACAGCAATTAAGACAAAATGTACTGACCCAGAGTTTGTCAAATCAACCACAGGAATAGAGTACAGAGCCCAGGAACAGCCTGTCCTATCAGGAAAGCCTGTGTAAGGCAAAGGATGCAGGCGGATAAGCTGGGAGAAGACAGAGTACAAATGCCACTAGAACAATTGGTTTTACACACAACGAAAAAAATTAGATTCTACTTCATCCATATACAAAAATATATTCTAGTGAATGACAGACTAGAATATATAATGAAAAAAGATGAAATCTTAAGGAGAAAATATAGAATATTTTCCTGTATTAAAAGACTAGTAAGTATTCATAAACAAGACATCCCTCCCCTGAAAAATTAACCCACAGTGGTAAATTTATCATCTTAAAAGTCTTAATATCAAACTATTCTTTTAAAGAATGAAATGGCAGATAAAAGAATACTATTTTGAAAGGATAATGAAATTCCACATACTGATAAGGAAAATATAAGTTATCTAATAGAGAAAAGGATGAAATTAAAAACTAAATAAGTAATCAAATGTGGGAGTGGTTCTCATTCATTGTGGTTTTCACTCAGATGCTGGGCTACCTGTTCCCACTGTACCAAACAGTGATTTCTATATGGCGGCTTTAACTATTCTTTACTGAAGGCAGTGGCAGTGTTAGCATGTATGAACTTAATTTAAATAATCTTTTCAAATACTTTTTGCCTAACATCTGAATGTATATACAATGACCTTCTTCCTAAACCCAGGAACTGAATTAAAGTTATATTCTCTCATTTTTAAAAGGGTAAATGTGTTCAGTTCCAAGTGATTACATGAAGCAAAACTATCATAAACACATGCAAAGAGCCAGTGCTACAGATCTGCGGACACCTTAAAATACCACTTATTTTTATACACCTGATGTAATTTTAGGGTTTCAAAAATCATATTTTTTTAAATCAATGTTATTTTAAAGCATCAAAATAAGATTTATACTATCAATAATAAGTGAATTAGAATGGGTCAGGTAATTCTCCCACTGGTGTGAATATTACATAATTTATTCTTTTCTTATAATTTGTAATAGCCTTATAAAAGTATCAAGGGGCAGATGTCACTTATTTCAAATTAACTTGTCATATCATTGTAAAATGAACCAAAACAACACTGTTAAATGAAATAATGTCTTTTCTGATAAGGATTAATATCTTACGAAACTTGAGTATATGTGTGTATATAATTAATAATTAGGATGTAACAAATGTTGAAATTTTTATCTGAAATATATCTATGTAATTAAACTAAAAATATGTTGTTGCTTCAAAGAATAAAGAAGGCATTGTATATTTTGAAACTATCTGGGGGTGGTAAGCGACAATAATAGAATGAATATATGTTTCTAAAAGTGCAGCAATAAGAACTCTTACATTAATGTAATATCTTAACACTATCTAAAACACATGCCTTAAGCAAGTGAACTATGCTTCTCTCATGAAAATTTTAATTGAGCTGTACTCAGATCAAAGAGGAGAATAATGAACTTTAGCAAGCTTAAAACATAAAGCCCACATGAAAAGCATAGCTGCAAACTTTCACATATTTTCACTAAAGAAAAATATCCTTAAGTTAAACTGAAAGTTATGCTTTAATAGTTTTTAGTAGTCTTTTCTTTCCTAAATGATACATGATAAAGTCATTCTTCTTCAGAAAACCATCCCTGACCATCTTCATTTATAAGTGAAAGATCATAATTTATTTTAAAGAAAATTTTAAATGCATAAGACTTTTTATTTAAACTCTCTATATAACTGACCCACATATAAATACGCACAAAACCCAGTGAAGCTATAGGTTCAAGCACAAGAGAAAAGCAAGCACTACAAATGAGTGGTATTATCTATCAAGAACCCAAATGCCTCATAAATATATTTCAGATATACTAATACTTGGTTTTATGAATAACATATGGGCCCCAACTATCAAAGTTATGAAATTCTTGTTCTGAAATCCTTTCAGAGTCAAGCCAATATAGATAACATAACATTTCCAAATATATAAAGTAATATGGGTGCTTTAAAATTTAATATATAAATAATATAAAATAAAAATATGAGATTTTAGATTGATGTTTCGAAAATTTTATACACTAATAAAATCACTATTCAAAACTAATAAAAATAGAGGAAATTTTCATTCCCCATAGGATCCCCTTCTGCTAACTCATTCATCTCTTTCTCCAGGTACATGTGATGGAGTTTTAACATAGCAAAGAGAGCTAGATATCTGGTATCTCTTCATTCACAATTTATTGCATTGAAATTTTCACCAATAACAAATGTTTGATCTCATTTGAAGATGTGTTTAGAGCCTGAATAAGTGAAAAGCTTTCATTTTTTATGTGTTTGAGTTTTAGGGGAAAAAAAATTCATAAGTAAGTCCAGAAAATAAAATGGATAATTATGGAGAAGAAAAGGAAGGTGAAATAGTCCAGACACCTAAGTGCCACACACTGGGCTTAGACTAATATTCTCATTTGGTGTTCACAGCAATCCTGAGCAGTAGTTATAAGGAACTTTATTTTGGTGATGAGGTAATTAAGGTTCCAAAGGCTAAGTAGCTTGGCCAGGTTTTCTCATTTCTAAAGCGAGAGTTCAAGTCTGGATATTTTCCTCCAAAACAGATGCCCTTGTATTACATTCCAAACAGACTCTTTACATTGTTTAATATTATTTGGAATAAAAAATGAAGTGTTAGCACTTCCTTACATCACTGTCTGTTGAACACACACTTAGCTTCCTAGTGATAAGCAGTGAGTCAGAGAGCAGCACACATCCAAGAACACAGACTTTCTCAGGAAAGGACAGTCCTATAGAACACAGCTCAAAATCCCACAACTGGGCATGGGAGAAAGCAGCAAATCCATCTACCTGAAGCTGATGTGGATCATCCACCTATAGGACTTTGATAATGTGCACCTGAGGAATTCCACCCCCCACTCCAGAGAAATGTGATCAAACTATGGGGGTGCTGGCAGATGTTCAAAGAAGCCTCATATTTTTTGGGAAGGTCATTCAAATCAACTCAATGGAGACGAGACAATGGCATTTGACTTCTTGTGGTCCATGGAGGTGCAAGGAACCTGAGAATGGTGGAAACTTGAGATTGATTTGTTTTGTTTACAATATTGTTCTGCTGTGAGAGCATTAGGAACAGAGGCAAAAAGAATCTCTATGATCAAAATTATTTCAATGAGGTAAAACTGTAAAACATTTTATTCTTGATGGATAAATTTGGAGAACTAGATTACATTTCATCACATGATTTTGTATGCCAGAATACCTAATAGAAGCATCCATGTGTACAACTTTGAAATTGAAAATGTTTCTTTCAAAATGCTTGATGTAGCTGGACACAATTCAAAAGGGGAAATTGGTTTGAATTTTTTGCTTCTATAGTGTGATATCAATATTTTCTGTTTTATTCAAGGGAATTTGACTAGGTGCCTATGGAAGATCAACTGACCAAATCACATAACAGAACCTCTGAACATTTTTCAGATTTTCAGCACAGTCTCCATAATTTTCTTCTTAAACTAGACAGACTTACTTGGGGAGAAAATGCAAATGGTGAGCATCAAAGATTACTTCTTCCTGGGCACAGTGGTGCAATCCTGTAATCCCAGCGGTTCCAGAGGCTAAGGCAGGAGGATCATGAGTTCAAAGCCAGACTCAGCGAATCTGAGGCACTAAGCAACTCAGTGAGACCCTGTCTCTAAATAAAATACAAAAATAGGGCTGGGAGGTGGCTCGGTGGCCAAGTGCCCCCCCAAAAAAGACTACTTCTTAGAATTTGGAGAGGATAAGTATTGCTTAAGAGACATTTAAAAATGTACGGTGGAGCAGTTCTGTAGTAGAAACTAGTACCTGCAGCAGAATCCCTTAATCCATCAGTTCACAAGAGCTATCTACAAGGAAAGCTCCACTTTATTTTCTGTGATATGAAAGGATGCTATTTGCAACAACTACATATATTTAGGCTACAAAGAGGCACAAAAGATTCACTATCTTAATATCTTTTTGTATTTTTAATGCTCTCCAGTTTGCTTTGTTTTCTAAAATAAAGACATAAAAGAAGAACTAGAAAAATCTTGATTCAAAGTGTACCTTTCTAGAAATCTTAGTGGCTCCTCTATTGACTGGTTTGTGGCTCAAACCTGACAAGAACACACAGCCAGCATAAGCTGAAGTTCAGTCATTGATCTGTTTCATATGGCTTCCACTTGAATAAAGTTGTGCTTTACTGGCAGGACTCAGACTAGGTATATTTCAAGCTCTAAATTCTGCTTCTCAGGCTAAATTCTACAGTGACAACCATCTAGAAGGTGTTCTTAAAGTCTTGTAGGTGCTAGCCTAAGAACAAGGCAGGTGAGGAAAGTCTCTTTTCTCAGCCTGACACACAGCAATGGTACTTGCTGCCAGTCTTCAAGGTGACTCCCTGATTTGAAAGGATTACTGGATAAAAAGACTGACATAAGGAACTATATCCTCTTGCTTTACACAGATTTAGCCTTCATGCTTTTTATTTCTTGGGACACCCAACGGTAGCTTTGTTTTTAAATTCTGTAGTTTCTGAAGGTAATATTCTTAAAGGTTTAAAAATCACATAAAGAATTCTGGTCCAATGCTAATGAAGAGCTCATAAGTGGTACAGAGCCACAAAAGGCAAACAAATACTTCATACAGTGTCTCCATCAAGAGGGAAAAGTGAAATATAATTTGCCTTCTTCATATTTAAATATCTTGTAATTAATGTGCCATATGTGAAACATTCTGGCCTGGCTGCAACTAAAAACTGCAAGCAACTCACTAACAGAACTTTGCAAATAAACAAACCTTTTGTGGAATAACTTTTTAAAATTAAAAAAATAAAATGTCATGATTTTAGTGAAGCTAGACTTCATAGCTTCAAAAATTTTTAGATAAAGGAATGTGATTTATATATATTGCTCCTATAAATTTATAAATTAGTAAACTAAAGCCCATGGCAGGAAGGAGTAAAACTTAAAATGCAACTCTCCTTACTCAAAATCTAGACTCCTGTCTTCCACATCCACCTTTTTCAAACATCTTTAGCTTCTACATTTTCCAAAAGCAATCAAACGCACAAGTTTGATAGAAAAAAAAAAAAAAAAAACAGACTGAAGCAGAGCTGTTCTGTCCAAGGTGAGAAGAACTCACAAGTCTCAGTCTACCCTCTCCCTTCCCCAAGATATATTTTCAGGAATTCCTAGAGTTCTGTAGAATACAGTTTGAAACCGTCTGCTTTACACCAAGCCACGTCATAAAATTAATCTGGAAGAAAGCCAAGTTAAAAAATGTGAAAAATTAAACATCAATACAAAAGATAAATTATAGTTCAATATAACAATATGAAAACTGTCACAAGTTAGTTTATGATTAATCACCAAATCAATGAGGCTGAAAATGGGCAATCTAGGAGTTCAGAAAAGCAAGACATCACAGTGTATTGGCAGGGATCTGGAGTGAGTTACCAAACAGAAGGGATATCTTGGGTCTTAAAACCTGGATAATACTGAAAAGATAAAGAAAAATGCAAAGGTAAGGAAAATAGCATCAGTGATGGTATGGGAACAAGAAAGAACAGATTTTCAATGAAAGAGAGTTGACTAAGCTCAAAGAGATGGCTTGGGAAGCTGAAAGAGCTGGAGTTAAACCCAGACATATGTCAGGGGCAGATTATTTCAGGTTAATGAGTTCTGACTATCCTGCAGGCTACAGGGAATTACTGAAGGCTTCTGAGCAAGGTAGCTATATGATCAAAGTGTTTTAGGAATTTTATTCAGACAGTGGTGTAAGATATTCTAGGAAAGAAAAATTGGAGGAAAGAGATCAGTTAGGAGGCTATTTGCAGATATCCAGCCATGATAATGATCAAAACCAAGTTAAAAGCTAAAAGGACAAAATGAAAGGGACAGATAAAATACTGACAAGCAAAATTTGAAAGGATTTATAAAGATGCCTGTTGTTCCAGGTATAGGATACACATCCTGGATATCTATCAGGTATCTTGCAAAGGGCATTTAGATCTCGGAAGGTAATCCAACTATATGACCTCTAGGGTCCATTACCTGTTCTGAAATAATAATTCACTCTAACTAATGATTGGGATAAAGAGAGCATTACCCAAATTAAAAGGCTGAGTGTAGGGAATTACAAGAATTACAGATGCAATTTCCACAATGAGACATTTATTATTGAGCATTCCAAAAGAGATATGGAAAACAGGACCAATTCCTTTTGAAATGTTGAAATAAGCAAAAGAAGAAGAAGAAAAAGTAGCATATCACACAATCCTCTAAACTCCAGTGCTTCTAATGACTTAAGGAACCACAATTTTCTAAGTTATATATCAAGAGGATATCTCAGAAGAAAGCAACTAAGTTGTTCTCACTGACAATATAAAACAGTACAAAATTGTTTAACATGGGGTCTCTTCAACCTTCCACACAGACATGGTACTCAATTTCAGGCAAATCATCTTGGAATATAAATATAAACAACATACATATTTTAGAGCCTGAATGTTTCATAATTTCTCTTTACTGGTCTCCTGAGGGCAGGATTATATTTTTTTCTTTCTCTTTGTAACTCTGTATGGTATGTAAATTACATGTTTCATGCAAAAATAAAAAAGCTAACTCATGTTCAATTTAAACCTACTATGAGCTCTACCATTTTTATATTTAATAAACAAATGCTAAGTTATTTTTTAAGTTTATACATAACTATTATTCTAAATTGCACTTCACTGGACCTGCCCCAATGAAATTTACTGTCATAATTTCTCATCTAATTTATCAAAGAGCTTTGAATTGTAAAACTAGCCTCTATTATTTCTAGTGCAATCTATAGGTACTATCATACTTCCCTACATTGATAGGTTCCCATTAGTATATATCATCTATAGGTTGTTGATTCCATGAATCCAATTGGGTGACACAATTTTTAGACAAATTATTTGTAAGAAAGTCCTTCCTTGTTTATAAAGGGTCTACACGAGTATCTTATTGATTGTCCAGAAATATTTAAAATATTTTGGGGTACCTGGTTATACCTGGAATTGTGATATTGATAGCTTTCTCAAAAATACTTAAGATATACTGGTTATATTGTTAGAAAGAAACCTTAATGCTGAGAGAGTGAAACACAAGATTGACTCTCTGAAGAGTGACGGAGTCTGGTTCTAAAGACCATTCAAGGAATAACAAACCAGAATAGAAACCATTAGTTCTGGGTTATTTGAACATTCATCTGCCATAATGCAAAACAAATATATCAAGATTTCTAAGATATAGTTCTCATTCACGAAAAATTCCCAAGAATGAAATTTACAGAATATCAATGAATATTAAAGTAATTCTACCTTCTTTTAAAATGTCTGGAGCAAATTATAACTTAGAAACTCTGAAGTTTTGTACTTGATTATAAATAGCAATATCACTGCTGCATATGTACACAAATTTATGCATCACATGAAAAGTTCTGGCTTAACACATGTAGAAGTCAGGATATAGAATAAATTCTATAGATGTTAAAAGGTTAATACTGCTATACTGTGAGGATAATTCAAAATGATTATAATTTATGTGTTCAAGAAGACATTTTTGCATGTATGGTTATATTTTATTCCAGGTGTATTAATGTAGGAAGTACTGCAATGTTTCTTTTCAAAACATATGGCTTTTCAAAACATATGGATCTCCATAATAAATATCAACCCATTTAATTCTGAAAGAGTTTTGGCCCAAGAAGTAAATTATAATGTTTTATACTTATCTTAATAAATTTTAAAAATGAAGTTCCAGTTTACATATGCTTTAAACCTAACTCACACTAGATTTCAATTTGCTAAAGGAGTTATTTAACAGGGAGTGGAGTTTTCAGTGCAGACACCACCATTTGGTGGCTTTGGTAGTCACATCTGTGTATCAAGCACTTCATTTATTGCTGGACAGTTTAATGTTAAAACACCTGACAGATTTTACAGTAATTAATGAGATGGGAGATCAAAAATTATGTAGAAAGTAAAGACCTAAGAATAAAAGAATTGCAATTAGATTCCTTTCACATACCCTTTAGTGCTTCTCAGAACAAAGAATAAATTTAAAATTCTTCAATAAGGCATTACTTCATGTCTTCAAGATATGTTCTCTCTCTGCATTGATTCTCTCCTACATTTTCTCAATCCCCTGTGCATTTCCCTACTAAATCATTTACCCACAATCATATGTGTTCCCACCTCATGACTTCTAAGCAGGTGCTGTGCTTCTTCTGCCTGGGTCAGTGGACTCCCCTGAGAAAACAGTGACTCTCTGAAGGATTTCTGTAGTCACTGTGCACACTCTTGTCATATTACCTAATACTATTGTGTCTTCTATTCTGGAGAGTGAAATAAGCAATATTTTTTATGATAATTCCTACAACATAATATTTAATTTTAAAAGTAAATGGATTTCTTGGGAGAAAATTTAGAAACATTAATATTATATTATTGTAATACATAATAAACTCAACATTTACTCAATACCGAAACAAATATTTACCTAGCATTTATGACATGCTAAATATTATATAATGTGGGCAACAGACACAAAAAGACAATAATAAAAATGGCTTTAAAGAAATTTATAATGTTTTATGGTGAAATGTGAATTTATAAATGTACTCAGTAAATAAAATATTGTAATACATGTTATGAAATGAATTTAAAAGTATTTGGTATCCTTCTTAGGTCTGGGTCTTTACTGATGATCTTCTGTGCTGCCAAATATGTAAGAATTTCTGGCTCAGTGATTTTTTTTCCAGATGCCTTATCCCTTCCCCAGTTTCAAACCATTTTATCTTTAAATGGATTCTCAGTTTATACTATCTCTCAAAACCTAACCAATCAGGTTGATGAGTAATTATCTGACTTTGTCTCCTTCCCAATATGCTGTATTGTAGAACATACCCCTTGAGTCTACCTTCTACTCACAAGCAAAGCCCACTTAGCCTCATTCTGCAACCATAAGCAACCCATCTACCATCTCTGCCTCCACTTGTTTAGAAAGGGGTCTTATCCAGCCAGAATCAAAAGGAAGGAGTAACTCATTTTGACTGGGATGAGAACTGAAGGCGATACACAGACAACAGTAGTTGAGTTGCCCAATATTTACTTGGGTAAAAATATGTAAGAAAAATGAAGTGAAGGTGGTCTAGTAGAGGGGCCTTCCTATAGTAGCAATGAAATAAAATGTGAATCAAATCCTTACTCAGGGGACTCACACTAACTCACATATCTACTATATGTGGAAAAAGACCAAATGTGTTGTAAAATACCTACAAGTACAGATTAATATTTATAAAAGTAAATCAAGAGAAATATGATCTTTTAGAGAAAATAATAATGAAATTCATTAGGCAAAGTGAACATTACAAATGATAACTACTTTAATAAAAGGAGAAGTAGGACTTCATTACATTGGCCTCATGCAATCTCAAAGCTCTTTAAGCTGCTTTTCAAAATATCTTGGCCAAATAATTTCCTTCCACCCAACTGAGTTTTCTCTCCTACCAAAAGAATCATTTTATTTCCCAATTGCAGTTTTTAAAGTATCTACTATATTGATTTTGCTAAGCCTTTTCTATTTTTTTATTCAAATACATATTTGTTGAGTTTTAAATCTTCTTCTCATTTATATTCTCATCAGTGCTCAGTATTTGATACATTTTATTATGCATTTCAGTGATAAAAACAAAACATAAAGATGACTGTTTATATTTTTAACATGTAATTTTATTAAGAGTTACAAATACAGAAGGACTTAATGACAGAAACTCAATTGCAAATAACTCAGAAGATATTGCATGCCATCACAATGGGCCCATATAATTGTAAACTGACTACCAAACAAGAGAAGGAAATACTATCAGAATTGGATTTCAATTTTTTCTAGACTTTGTCCATTTGTACTTTTCATCATTTCATGAAAGCTACTCTATTCTTTCATTTGAATAATCTTAACTGTCTCATCTGTGTCTCTACATACACAGCCAATACCAATATTGTAAAAATGAAAGAAATCATTTAAGTGTTTCAGCATTTCATCTTTGGGGTCTCTGCATATCAACATGCAATTTCAATACACTACAGATTTGGCTTTACTGAAAAAAAAGTAGACAATAACTCTGGCTGGCAATGTTAAGAAAATTTCCATTTTTCTTTTTTTTTTTTTAAGAGAGAGAGAGAGAGAATTTTAATATTTATTTTTAACAACATCTTTGTTTGTATGTGGTGCTGAGGATCGAACCCGGGCCGCACACATGCCAGGCAAGCACACTACCACTTGAGCCACATCCCCAGCCCCTCCATTTTTCTCTTAGTAAAATAATTCTTTATCAGAAAGTATTTTTTTCCTATGAGTTACATATTTGGACCTAAATAAAGAAACCTGGTCCTTTGTTTTTGTTCCCCCTACCGTGTTGAAAAGGTCTTTCTTTGCAGCTTCAAATTTTAAAAGGTGGAAAAGGTCAAAAGACACAACCCTAATTAAGATATCAGGAATTAACAGAGGTGATGGTTTTTCATGAAGTATTTTGAAAGCTGGTGGCTGCCATTACAGGACTGTCCGCAGTCACACAATAGGCCCCTGAGCAATGTATTTCAATAAATGTCTAATGGATACTTTTTAGTTCTTTTCCTACTTGCTTCCTCTGTGTCATCTGATGATACAGCCCATAAACTTCCTCATATACTATCCCCTTGGCTTCCTGCTCCCCTGGTTCTATACAAGCCTTTCTGGCTGCTGAGTTTTGCCTTCTTGGGCTCTATTTCATTTGCTTATTCTGTAAATGCCTACAATCTCCAGGACTCTACCCTTAATCCTCTATTCTTTTCTCTATATTTCTTCCCTGGGAAATCTCCTTTACTGTGGCTTCAATAACCATTTATGCTTTGATAAACCTAAATGCAGCACAGATCTCTCCCCTGAGTTCTGAATTCATATCTGCAAAAACCTACTGGAAGTTTCTTCTTGACAGCCTTCAGGCACCTCACATGAAACAAAATCCTAACTGAATCCATTCTATTCTATACAAAATCACCATTTCCCCCCTTGTGAATAACTTCAAAAGTTGCACAAAAAGAAATCTGAGCATGACCCTTGACTCTTCCTTTCACTCTTCACTTCTGTCAGTCAACCACCACACCCCAATCATTCTACCTCCATTATATGGCTTAAATTATCCCATGAGAGTTCCACCTGCCACCAGCGGGTTCAATCAGGCCATTGCCATCTCTTGCTGTGCCAACTTTCTATTCTTCTCTCTGTTGCCAGACATGCCCCCAAAAGCAGACCACTGAGAGTATTCTCCAAATTTGGTTTAAATTAACATTTAAACCCAAATGTAAATCTGATCAGGTCACTTCCACCACTTAAATCCTTGCTTTCCCATACCACTCCCAAGATAAAAGTTTACATGTTAATACAGTCATTTAAGAACACTACAAGATCCTGCCCTTAAGAAGTTTACTGTTTTAGTGGGAAAGGCATGAAAAAAAAATAAGTAAATAAAAGAGTACTTCATTAAAATAGCAAAATTGAAATAAATACATGGAGATAGGAGGACTAGCAAGTTGTTATTGATAATATTAACTGCTAATAATGATACTGGCTATTAATACTCTTAGTATGATGCTTGAATTCCAGAGCAAAAGGGAGGTAGAAAAAAAAAGAAATTTTAAGATGCATTCTAAAAACCAGAGAAGCACGAAAAATCATTCTTTCTATTCTTTGTTCCAAAAAGAAAATTTAGGCATATCTGAGAAAAAAGTGTGAGCTCACCAATTTAATAAACTTTAATATGTAGCACAAGGGTGCTAAAAACTAGACTTAGTGTGATAGAGCATGAATTAACTTTACTTTTGTCCCACAGAAGTCAATGTAGAGGGCTGGGGTTGTGGCTCAATGGTAGAGCACTTGCCTAGCATGTGTTAGGCACTGGGTTCAATCCTTAGCACCATATATAAATAAATAAAAATAAAAAGCCCATCAACAACCAAAAAATTTTTTAAAAAAAGAAAGAAAGAAATGCAAAGGTGCAAGGTCCTTAGAGTAGGAATTCTAAAATAAGCCCAAAATGTGTAAGCCCTTCCATTTTAAAAGAAAATTCAATCATTTTCACCACTCCCAGCTTAAAATACCCTGTCTGTCTCTTCTATTAAAATGTGTCAATGAGCATGATCATCGTTAGTTCACCTTTTGCAAGCCATCTGCCATTAATATACACATGTTATATTTTAGAATATTAAGTTGCACAGAGTTAGAACCTGAGTTTCAGAGTGACATGCATTTTAAAAACTAACTGAATTGTCAAAACTACAGAACAAAAAAGAGTATTTTTATAACATCAGCTCAGCATGCTTCATTTCTTTATCACTTCCCTATAAAAAGGAAAAGGGCAGCATATTTCTATTTTGTGTAATTATGATTTTATATATATATATATATATATATATATNTATCTCCCCACATGTGGCAGATTCAAACTGGAGGGTAGAAAAGAAATGGTTCTTGTGACATCCCCATTTGTGCACTGTGGTCAGAATGGACTCCAGGAACACCTCCTGCAAGTGTTCCCCTTTAGGAGGAGAGAGAAGAGCCTACCCAGGTCCTTCACCTATAAGTAACATACATGCAGAAAAATGCTAGACAATTTGCCTCTGATTATATTTGCTATGATGACTTTGAATGACAGCAGTGTACAATTTAGCAAATCATGCTTTTTCCAAATTAATAAAAAACAAATATATGCTGTACCAGTATACTTAGTGAGTTCCACATAGCATAATTACTATGAGCTGGCTTAAAGAACAATATGATTCAAAGTCTCTCACACATTTTGCATGAATTTTTTTAAAAATTCATGAACTATATATGGAAACAACTCTATTTGAATAATTAGGGCCAAATTTTATATGCCTGTTTTCCTATAATACTTTACTGGTATCATAAAGTATTAAATCTAATATAGACTCTCCCCATCCCATCCACACTTCTAGATTCATAGGCCTTAAGCCATTGGAGACAGGCAATGATGCTGAAAGAAAGGGATATGAATACTGTTCAGTGTACAAAAAAAACTTCATTTTTAAAAAATCAATTTAAGTCCTTGGGAGGCAGAGGGCATGTTATTACCTAGAACCGGGTGGATGCCTATCCAGACCAGACAACTGTACATCCCATTACAAATTATATAAAATAATGAATATATTTTATGTAAATATATGTATATACAAATTATAATGCAGACTCAAGAGAAAAACACAAAGAAGAAAGGAACAGATGCATATTTCTAATTAGACATTTTTCCTTCCAAATACCTAAAAACAATGTATGCAAAATTTGATGAATCACATACCTGATCATGCCAGCTGGATCTGCACTTCACCTGTATGCTCAATGTACTACACCATGAATAAATATATCCTTGATAGGCGAGTGCATAGATTATTTGTATATTTTATTACTCACATTCATATCTTAGAAAAGAGCATGTCTTAGAAAAATAAGTTTCATTAGTATTCTCTTATTCTATCTTCCATACAAGACACACAATTTAGTATCCGACAAGAACATCTACCATCATTTAAACATCTAACTCCAATTTATCTATACATACTTTTAAATTAATAAAGTGGAAAGTGATATATCACAATTCTCACAGGGTAAGCTTCACATATGCATCATTGCATGACTATAGCTAAACTATACTGTATATTCTTTTCATGCAATAAATGTGTTTCCATAAATGTTGAGATTAAAATAATGTTTTAGCACAATTAGCAACAAGTCATATTCAAATTTTAGAGCTTAAATGCTGGAATTTTTTTCCTTAGAATTTCCATGACTACAGTCATCAATTTATTTCAGACTCATTGTATCTGGTTAGACACTTTTCCTCTCTTTCCTCAAGATATTGGAAACCACAAAATACTGTCAAATAACTTTCCACAACGGTGAATAAGATATAAACTAGCAAGTAATTCTACATAATCATATTATTCAGAAATACAGACTTCAAAATGGCAATGATAAATGTTATGGTAGTTAATATTAAAAGAAACTATTATTTCAAAACTTATTACAAAACTACCATCGTCAAAACATTGTAGTACTTGTATAACAATAAACATATAGACATAAAATTTAACAAAGTAGAATTGAGAGTCTATAAATAACCTTTAAATTTATGGTTAGTTGACCTGGAAAAACTAGTAATGCTGAACGAACAGGGTAGCCACATGCAAAAAGAATGCAGTTGGAAATCTACCACACACTATTTATGAAAAAGTTCTAATGTCCAGAATATATAAAGAACTATTACAATTTGATAATAAAGACATATAGATCAGTTAAAAGGGGGAAATGGATTAAACACATATTTTTCCAAAGAAGATAGATGATGACCACCAAGTACAAGAAGAGATGTTCAACATTAGCAGTCAGTAGGAAAATACAAATCAAAATAACATTGCTATACCACTTCACACATTGCTATACCACTGGAAAAGTAGCAAGTGTTAGCAAAATAATCTGGAAAAAGCAGAAGCTTCAGATTGCTAGAAAAAAAGTAAAATGGTGCAATAGTTTTAGAAAATCGTGTGGCAGTTGTTCAAAAACTTAAAACAGGGAGTTAGCATGTCACCAAATAATACCACTCCTAAGTGTATACCTAAGAGAAATGAAAACATAAATATTAACGAAACATGTGCACTAACATTCATAGCAGCATTATTCACGATATATAAAAAGTAGTAATACCCAAATGCCCATCAACTGATGAATTGACAAATGAAATATGGTATATTCAGTAATGGCATATCATGTAGCTACAAAAAGAAATGAAGTGATTATAAATGCTACAACATAGAGGAGCCTTGAAGAATGTACATGTAAAAAGCACCATGCTGTATAATTCCCCTTACATAAAATGTCCACAACAGACAAATATGAAGAAATACTGCACAGAGAGTGAGGCCAGAGGAAAAGGAAAACAAACAGTGCTGTTGATGAGGTGAGCAAAATGTTCTGGAATTAGACAGTGTTAATGGTTTCACAACTTTTCAAATATGTTTTTTTTTAAAGGACACTCTTTAAAAGGATGAACTTTATGATATACTAGTAAAATATAAAATGATTAAAAATGAATCATAAAATGAAAATGAAAAAGGAGGATTAAAATGATAAAATTTGGAATAGAAATAGAGGAAGTTGTAATAGTAGGTGGAATATGGAATGACTTTCCATGCACGGATGTGACTGGACAGTCCTGAGGTTGAGTAAACAGTCTTTACAAGCACTTTCCTTAAGGCACTTCCAGAAGGTACACTGCTCACAGCTCACCTTCTGATTTGGGCTCCACAGGTTATTCTGTACTTAATATATTTATATATTAATAAATATATAAATATATATATTTATTATATATATATTTAATATATATAATTAATATTTTTCCTACCAAATTCATAGTCAATTCTCTGGGACTGAGAGGCTTGAGATATATGCTTTTATATATGCTTTTCCTAGGAAAAACTGCATTATTTTGCCTCCTAAAGTTTATCCTTTCTCTTCCTAATTGCAAGATCATAAAATAGTCACAGGGTCATCCATCCAACATCCACACATGCTACATTCTCATGCTGTTTTTCCTACTCTTAAGAGCCAGGAACCCAAAGTAAAGTCAGTTTTAATGATTCTTTTGGTTTTGGTTTTGGTTTGCCCTGATGGGAATCAAATCCAGGTCTTCACATGTGCTAGATAAGCATCTATCACTGAGCTAAACCCCCAGGCCTCAATGTCACTTTAATAGTTATCTGAACAATCAGTTTCTTACAAGGCTATTTCTGTATGTTAAGAGTGTGGATATTTTCACGTTGCACATTCATAGACTACACCTTCCTTTCTTTCCTAAAATTACCAATTTGCTGGGAGCACTGCTACAACCAACCTCTCCTGGTCTCTAAAGACAAACTTCTAATATTTTGCAATCTGTCTTCTTCCATCTCCATTTCACTGAGTTCTAACTTCACAGAGTACTAATGATCTCTATCAATGCTAGGAGATTTTTCCAAGTTTCAATACTAATTTATGTTTCTGAAGCATTTGATACTGTTAATAATCCAACTTTCTCCAAGCTGGCATTGATATTTTCTCTTTTGGGAGAAGAGGTACTGGGGGTAGAACTCAGGGACACTCAACCACTGAGCCACATCCCCAGCCCTAGTTTGTATTTTATTTAGAGACAGGTCTCCATGAGTTGCTGAGCACCTTGCTTTTGCTGAGGCTGGCTTTGAACTCAGGATCTTCCTGACTCAGCCTCCCAAGCCATGGGATTATAGGTATGCACCACGGTGCCTGGCCAAAGTTTTCATTGTTTAAAAGAGTAAAAAAACCAAAACACAAAACAAAACAAAAATGCTGGAGTTAATCTTCCTAAACTTGTCTTTCCCTAAGGCACAATTTTTTTTTGAATAATGGGTCAAGCCCTGAAGTCATCAGAAATGCATAACATACACATTAGCTTTCTGAAAAAAAGGCAAACTGACATCTCAGAGATGCAGCATTTTTTTTCCTTGTATAAATTGGGAATTTCCCCAGGTTTCTATAAAAGTGATATGAGAAGTATATAAATTTCTTAGCAATATCCTGGCTCATAAATGGTTGATTTTTATAAATTGGTATTATTTACTATGGTCATCATCATCATAATCACATCATGCCCTTCTGTACAATAAACAATAAACTCTATCTCCATGTCTGTCTTTTCCAAGTTCCAAAGGAACCTCTGCTGGACAGAGTTGCTGGATGCCCTTCCATTCTCTACCACAACTACAATTACTCATCCTTCTCAGCAACCAAGAAACACCACTGCTTCATGGATCACATCATCATCCTCCCCATTATCAGTCTGAAAGTAGGTGTCAGCTTTGATTCTTTCCAACTTTGAGAAAAGAACTAGTGTCCAAATATACTCAACTAATTCTCACGACATTCACTGGGTTTAACCCCTGTCCTCTATTCCCATGGTGAAATGAAGTCAGGCCCTCACCGTATCTCTCTTCTCTCAGTGGTTGCCAGAATGGGCAAAATATCACAAACAAAATCTAGATCCTTGGCACCAACTCACACTTACTTATCACAATTTCCAAAGAGTAAAGCCTAGAAATCAGCCCTATTGAGAAATTTCAAGGTGATTCACATAAACAGTAAGATTTCTAAACTAATGGCATATAGTAAGAAAACAATCTATGAGAGTCTAATTTCCATGCCAGTTCTTTTCAAAGTTTTTGCTTACCCCATAATGCCAGCTGTATTCTTTGCAAAGTTCAGCTTCCCAAATGCTACTCTAAAACACGCTCTCCCTCTCCACTATCTACAAAGTAGGGTTCAATCTTCATTATTCAACTTTCATTCACCAAATTCTTTTTAAGCACCTATAATAATAGATGCTGAATACATGAAATCCCAGGATTAAAGCTTTGAGGAGCTAACAGTTTTACAATGGCAAGAGAAAAGGAGAATGATGGGGATGGGGAGACAGAGGAAAAGCATACAGGCATCTATGTAATACACTTAGCATGTTAAACAAAGCATCTACAGTTGGAATTCATGTCCCCCACTCCGCTGTCAGTTTGGCATTCACAGCTTCTACTGCCAGGCTTCATCCTTCTTCAATACTTTTACTCAAGTAAAAACCAAAATAAACAGTTTCTACAAGAGCTCTAGTTCTTTCTGCATATCAAGCTTTGCTTCAGTTTGCTCTCTGGCTAAAGCATCTTTCCCCGTACTATCTCATTTCCTTATGCAGAAATCCTTGTAATCTTTCATGTTCCTCCTAATCCCTTCCAGATTTCCCAAATAGGAAATCGGGTTTTCCTGTTACTATGAGCTTCTACAGTTCCATAAGGAACTGAATGTTTTCTGCCCTACATAATAAATACTATACATTTGTAATCTTTCCAGTTATACCAAAAGCCCCTTTAGGGCAGGATTCATAATTACTTTCTCAGTGCCTACTGTGTACATTTAATCAATGAACACAGATTGATAGATACCTAATACTTTCATAATACCTGAATTCTGGTAACTATTAGGAGCTTTATCAAACAAGATGCTCACTAAAATGACACCATCAATATAAAATGATACCTGTTAGAGGCAATAATGAGACAATCATTTTCACATCGCTAAGGCTGAATCATGATAGTACCATGTTCAGTAATGAGTTAATAATAACTTTGCACACGTTTATTTGTGCACTAAGCCTCTACTAGCCTAAGGAATTATTTTGGGAGAGGGGGGTATGCTGGGGATTAAACCCAGGGTCTTGTGCATGGAAGGTAAGCACTCTACCAACTGAGTATATCCTCAGACCAGGAACTACTTTCAGATACCAAGATTATCTGAATTTCTTCAGAAAAAAAGTCTACACAACACTAGAATATGATGATAACCATATCTCATCTGAAATATGGGAGTGCCCTTGTGTGGCTGTTTAGGTATGTGTGTATCTGTATGTGTGTAAACACTCTGGAGAATCTTGTGAAATGCTATAAGGAGAGCATCACATTCAAAAGCTAAACAAAATCAAGTCCAATCTTCATCAGAAAAATCATATGCAGAGCTAAACATGTAATTCTATTGAACCGAAAGTTTTCACTTAAATAAGTTCAATGCCACAGTACAACACAGACAAAATAATAGGAGTCAGTACCATTTTAGGAAGTCAACCCAGTGGACACACAGCCACAAGGCTGCAGATTCATCTGTACATATGAACTGTAGTGAAAAGTCATGATTTCAGCATCATAGCATAGCATATGGATCATGGCTCCCTAAAAGGAACCATCATTTTAAAATAAAAATAATGGTCAGAGCTAAAGAATAACATTTTCCAGCCAGGCACAGCAGTGTATGCCTATAATCCCAGCAGCTGTGGAGTCTGATAGTAGAGGATAGGAAAGGCAGCAGAATACAACATACACTAGTATGGCAGTAGGTAAAAAAGTGAATGTGTAACCGATGTGAATCTGCAATAAGTATATAGGGTAAAAATGGGAGTTCATAATCCGCTTGAATCAAATGTATGAAATATGGTATGTCAAGAACTTTGTAATGTTTTGAACAACTAATAAAAAAAAAACCAAAGCCAGCCTCAGCAATTTTATAAGGCCCAAAGCAATTTATCCTCTCTCAAAAAAAAAAAAAAAAAAAAAAAATCC
>NW_026000170.1:5357044-5395038 GCF_001458135.2 Marmota marmota marmota | reverse complement strand
AAAAGAAAAGAAAAAGGGTTGATTCCCTCTTCTAAACTGGTAGTAAACCCTTATTAATTACCGAAAGGTAATAACATGAATAACATGAATGGGGGCTTTTGAAGTAAAGCTCTTTTCTGCTTAGTTCTTTCCTGCTTCCCTCCCAGTATTCAATACCTCCTCAGCACATTCCAGGGAAGGGTTCACAGTCCAAGCTACAGGGCATTTTCTGGGTGATAATATATTCCAGTGTTAAGTCTTTATAGGAGAATTTTTGCATTTTGCTTTGGAAAAGGCAAAGCTACAGTTGGCAAAATATAAAAGACATGAATAGTATTTTTTCCATTTACACAGCTTCAAGGTCAGTGTTGCTTACATCCCAATTTTCATGCAACAATATGACTCAGTAAGGAATGTGCCCTAAAGTGGAATGTGCTACAGGGGTTGAGTGCTGTCCTAACCCCACAGACTGCTAGCCAGCTGGGGTGACCCTGAGTCTCAGTCTCCATGGGGCTCCAGTTTTTCACTTCTAAAATAAAATTTAAAAATCCAATTAAATGACTTTTAATTGGCCTCTAAAACACCCCATACGAAATACTAATAGATGTAATACCTATGTTGCTCTCTTTGGATTGTCTATATCAACCTCTCTTGGACAGGACTCATAAGGAAAGAAAACAAAAAGAATAAGAAAACTCAAGCCAGGGTAGCTTCATCGTTTTCCTCTCTTATGAAATGAGTTCCATTTTTCGTGGAACTGTTTGAGAAAAGGATTCATTTCTGTTGAGAGCCACAGCCGAAGGGGCCCCAGCAAACTTCCAACTGATTGGCTCACAGCAGCCCCAACAAACTTCCAGCTGATTGGCTCACCATGGCCCCAGCAAACTTCCAGCTGCCAGCTGATTGGCTCCTCTGCGGTGATGCTCATTGGGCTGTTTCCCCGCCCTTTCAGACCACGGAGCTGCTCATTGGGGGACTCTTTTGGCTCCGCCCATGCGACCCAGCCAATCGGGCTCAAAAGCGGGAGGATTGGGGGTTGAGAAGCTCGCCAGAAGATGGTGGAGGCAGTTGGGCTCTGAGGGAATTCCTGAAGAGCTCCTGTGGTGCCAGTGTGTGTGTTCTAAAAATAAAGTTCGTTTGTGCTTGACAAGTGGCTCGTGAATTGTGCCCAGCCAGACTGTGGCAATTTCGATATAGTGTCTAACACCATTTGATGCATAGTATGAGGTGTCTTGAGAATCCTAGTGATCTATATTTTACCTTTTATAAGGTGATTCTTATAGAATCCTTGACAAAATCCAACAGAAGTTGGATACAGAATCACTAGGCTATTTGAAATATCCTATGGGCAGGTAACAAGTATGAAAAATCCAAAAATCTTCCTCAAAACTTAGACGTGGAAGATAACCCCTAGAATTATCCCAGGGGTGATGTGACTATTCTCTGAAGCACTGTGTGCAAAATTATATTGCAATATAATGTGGCATACGTTCTCTTATAGTGTTCGGTACCTCCACCCACACATTTTTCCCTAAACAGCCATAATGGAGACATTTCCATCAATTAATGCAAACTAACCTTGAGTGATTTTCTTCAAATAATACTGTGAAGTAATAATCTTCTTAATATATTGGAAGGTACTAATATTGTTTCCAACATATATTCTCAATCACTCAAATAAATAAAGGTTAGTATACAAAAGAAAAAAAAAACAGCTTTTATGTACCTCTAGGCATTGATGGTTATCAGGAGGGACCAACTCATAAGTGATAAGCAAGTTTCCATCCACCTGTGCTAATTGTAGTCAATTGTAGTCAATGCTTTCTCTGAAGAATAAGACGGCAGATCTAGTATAAATACTCAATAACAAACTGCTTGCAGATATATATTGACAAATAATTTAAAATATCAAGATAGACTGGTGAGTCTATCAAAGCAAGTTACAAACTTTTATCACTTCCTAAAGTAATCATTTTTATTAATTTTAATGTTATTAAATGACTTAGGGGCATGAGTCATTATCCAGTTAGCAAAGATTTATGTTCTCTGTTGCTCCACATTCTAGGCAGTGGACCTGTGGTTCACATATAAAGGTTTTTAGGTAGAGTGAGAAGTGCACAGCAGTCCTTGGCAGCACAAAGAAGTTCCAATTGCCACTCTCCCACTTATCAGCTTGGTGACCATGGTTAAATTAGTTTTCCTGTTTATGTCCCAATTTATTCATATTAAGGATTAAGGAGCTATGCAATGATAGTGGAACACAGTCAGGATTCAAATGATGCTAGAAACCCTAACCTTGCTCACAATAATGTTCATCACACCCCCACGCCCGTGATATGAACTGGCAGCTCACAGTTCTCTCTCACCATTCCTTTTGACTGAGGGTGCTACCTTGCCAAGGTCACACCTTTTCCCTGAGGGATGAATGCATCCAACAGTGAACAACAGGTAGGGGATTGGGGGGGGGGGGTGGGGTGCAAAGATCTGATAGATTTACACAAAAAGAATGAGAAACTGTTTCAACTCCCAATGGGATGAAGTGAGGATCAGTCATTTCTGAAGGGAATCACAGTTTAGAAAGTGGAAAGCCAGGGATCTTAAGAATTAAAAGCAACAGTTGATGTTAGCATTGATATCCAGGGACCTGAAATGTCATTGTGCCCCCTCCCTGACCCACTACTTCTCGTTAGAGTGCGAATATATAGAAGTAGGATAACAAATGGGATTACAACACATGTGTGATTGATTGTGGGTCTATTGGGCCCACAGATGCAACCTGAGATTATTTTTCTGACCCTGTTTGTGTAATTGAAACAAATATATCTAGAGAGAACAGAATTCTCCATTTGACTCCTGGCCTTTAAGTTCAAGTATAAGTCTTAGATACTATTCTCTTTTTCTTTAAATATGATACATAAAAAAAAAAAAACATCATAAAACAAAGGAAATAGCAGATACAGGATCCAGAAGTAAGGATCCCCATCATTTCCTCTGTAACTCATTAAGCTGGCTCTGCAAAAACAAGAAGAGTCCTGGCAGAGGAAAGGACACTACTATAAAACATGGTTTTCATCATCTCATACTTTTTGTATTGCTATTTAAGGAGTTTAAAGTGATTAGGACACCAGGTAACTGTTATGACAAAAGCTAATAGAGTAAATAATTCAATAAGATTCTTCTGTTTTATGTAAGAATTGAAATATATGAGTTCATATTTGATAAAGTTTCATAAGGTCACAGTCCTCTCCTAATGCTCTGGCATCCTCAATATGCGGCTTTCATATTGTGCCTTCTGGCCCCTACCATCACTGTACCATGTCTGTACTAGGGAAGAAGAAGTAGAACATGTCTCTTCCCCTCAAGCAGAAGGCCTGGAATTTGCACACCTCACTCACATTTTGTAATATACATCTTTGTCCATAACCACATTGAGCTCCAATGGAAGCTAAGATATGCATTACTTTATGCTCAGTTCAGGAATTCTATTATTAAAGTAGGTAGGAATGGATATGGAAGGGAAAATGAAGTCTCTGCAATGGCAGTATCCCATGAAGCTCAATTTAAATATCACACCACGAAGTGGAACCAGGAAAATTCTGAGTCTGTACAGCATACTGCATTCATATTGCTGTAACCTACTTTAATCATGAATATGTAACAGAAATTTAGCTGTGATTCTGTATTTAAGGCATCATAATATCCATCCAATTGCAGGATGATGACACTAGCCTCCTAGCGTTGCTGAGAGGATTAAGTGTCATTCTGGGCCTAAAGCAAACATTCCAGAGCAGACCTTCTAGAAAGCTCCATTCACTTTTCCTCTTCTAGACAGCCTTGGCATATTGCTGTCCAAGGTTATAATATAACAGAACATTTTGTTCCAAATGGGAGTAAAATGGAACCACCCAACTCTGCAGAGAAAGTTAAGGGTCCTTAGGATGGAGTTGGATGAGTGACATGTGCTTGCTTCCTCTTCCAAAGTCAGTCTTCCTAAGCTTGGGGGTCTACCCAGTGCACAAGCAAGGGGGACCAATGAAGTATTTCTTTGTTAAGATGCATGGATTCTGAATACCTACTAAGCATTTTTTCAAGTGTCCTCTCTCTCTCTCTCTCTCTCTCTCTCTCTCTCTCTCTCTCACACACACACACACACACACACACACACACACACATACACACAGAATTGAACAAGTGATTCACTTCCATTCAATATAGTTTAGTGTCTTTATAAGTTTTATTCACCAATATACTTAGTGTCAACCATAAACAGTTCTGATGCTACATATACATTTGCCAAGTCACAGAAACCTACTATAATCATGTCCCTGAAATTTTGAAAACTGCTTATTTCCAATGTCACATAATCTTGTCTATATTTTCTGTGGTGCAGGAGATCTGTCTGTAGATGCATCAAGCTTAGGAATTGGTATAGTATAGTTATCTTCCAGACCCCAGAAATCTTCCACTGATGGAATTACTGAGTAAACATTAACTCATTCCCTTTATCCAAATGAATTTGTTTAGGCTGCTTTGCTTACAACATAAAAAGGAGAAAAAGAAAGAAAGCCATATTTGATTATTCCCAAGCCAAAAAAGTCAATTTATAATTTGTCTCTACAATTCAACTGATTTATTGCACCTAGCACTCTATTCATAAAAAAAGAAAAGTTTTCACAAATCTGATATCCTTGACTAGTTTTGTTTAAATCTGCCCTAACTGAAGAATAACCATTGTCATTTTCTACTTTAATATTTTTATAACAAGGAATTTAATTCAGTCTTTTTAAATTTTTTAATACTTCCAAATTGATGTTAATAAAATTTTGTTTTCATGATAAAGGTAGATAAGGGACCTAGTAAAAAGGATGTATACAGCATGTTGTGTCCAGATAGTTCTACAACAATGCATATCGTTTATTAAGTCACTTTCATTATAAAATCACATTTTCACATATGGTCATGAACTAAATTATTGGTTCATTTGCTAGTCAAGTATAAAGCAAAGCACTTAAAAATGTCCAAGGGGGTGTGGCAGAAGCAGTTAAGGTATTGAAAACAAACTACTAGACTGAAAATGGTCAAAATAAGTATTAGATATAATACATGAGTCAAAAATATTTATTTCCAATTGCTACTTTTACAACTAGAAAACTACAGCTATCTACCCTAAAAACACAAGTTAAAAAATCTATAAGTAAATAGAAGAAAGACTAATAGATAGAGGACAAAGAGCAGGGGGAGCGAGGAGGAGACAGAGAGAGAGAGAGAGAGAGAGAACCAGGGACTGAAGTGGAACAAATTATATTCCATGCATGTATGACTATGTCAAATGAACTCCAATATTTTATGTGACTATAATACAAATAAAAACATTAAAAAATAAAAGTACAATAAGTTTCATTTTTGAACAACAATTTGACTTCATATTTCAAAGAAAAAAAAAACCTTAGGATTTTTTATGGGATATTCTAACCATAATGACTTCTTTGTCTTTGGGGATTCTTCTAAGGCAAGTTTACAGATATTTTACCAAAGCTTCACAAATAATTTTTTTAATATTTTGGAATTGTAGATGAACCGCATGGCTTTATTTTATTTGTTTATTTTTATGTGGTGCTGAGGATGGAACCCAATGCCTCACACATACAAGGCAAGCACTCTGCCACTGAGCTACAGCCCCAGTGCCCAAATAAGTTTTGATGGAAAAAAATAGTTACATATGACTAAGAAGTAAGACAAGAATATCAAAATCCTATATTATTTTTAAAAATATCATGAAATCGTCAGATTTATTTCAGACAATTCATTTAGCACTATCCAAAGTTTATGCAAACATTGCCAACACAAGAAAATGCAGCATTTATAAATGGCTAAAGAGGAACTAAACTATTTTAAAATGTAATAGTTCTGTTTTAAAAGTGAAAGAAAATGCATATAACTATTATGCCATTCATCAATTTTACTAATGCCATTCATCAATTTTACTAAATCTCTCCACATTCTAATAATTTGATAAAAATTCTTAATGATACAGTAGTGACAGAAATGTACCATGGTGAGTAAAAACTTATGAAAACACTAAAGAAAATTTCATATTTAACAACAGTTTTTATCAGTTTATAGAAGAGTGAAATCGTTTAACTGGAATGTGTGTGTGAGAGAGAGAGAGAGAGAGAGAGAGAGAGAGAGAGAAGAGATGAAATTTCCAAAATTAAAGCAGTTCCATTCTATTCCTAAAATTTGTAAAATAACAATTTACTAATAATATTTTAGGTAGTATATACTATAAATTTTATATGTATTAACTCTAATCCTATGACCAATGCTGCAGGTTGATATTGTTATTTTATGATTAGTAAATTAGTACAAGGAAATGCTCATTAATCCTAACCAGTGGGGCTGGGGTTGTGGCTCAGTGGTAGAGCACTTGACTCGCATGTGTGAGGCACTGGGTTCAATTCTCAACACTGCATATAAACAAATAAATAAATAAAGGTCCATCAATAACTAATAAAACATTAAAAAAAAACCTAACCAGTACTAGTGAATGACAGAACTAAGTTTCAAATCTAAAAATTCTGCTCCAAAGCTCAAGTACACGTACACACACACACACACACACACACATTCTCTCTCTCTCTCTCTCTCTCTCTCTCTCTCTGTATACAATCTAATTTCAATATTTTTAATTCATAACAACAAAAAACCAATTAGATAAAAAAGAAAAAGTTAATTTTTGACGTTTAAGTGTGCACAATTCATGAAGTATAGACTCTTAAATAGAATAGTTATATTAGGAAGAATTTTTTGCTTTTGACATACATAATCCAGCACTGCATTGGTAATGCAAAATGTATTTCTTTCATTGAAGAAATAATGACCACAACCCACTCAGGGGTGATGAAAAATGGGGGCTAATGCTGGCACTGGAAATTATAGCAGACAAAACCTCCAGGTCATCTTGGCAAGTCTAAGAGCACCCAGAATTTTCACACAATACAGAGTGTTCAGTATAAAAGGCTAGCTGCTTTTCAGCTATAGAGACATAAAGCATAGTTTTTAAAAAGCTTAAAAAGAGAGAGAGAGGAAAAGAGAAAGAGAGAGAAATTAGAAGGCTAAAAAGTTTCCAGCTGAATAGTGTTATTAGTTTCCTAGCTTTATGAAAATTTACCACCACAAGCACCATGTCAAATATTCCATAAAAATTCTGAAGATTGGGGAAATGCAAATTTTAAATGTTCTCAAAGGTGCAATTCTAGTAAGCTTAGGCACGAGGTACTATTTTATCTATTATTCAACTTTGAATCCTTAAGAATTTGGCCTGTATGAAAAATAACTCCATTGTATAATTAAGCATATTCTCTGGTATATGTTCAATAAATGTATGAATATTTATGTATATAATAACAGCATATGTACATATATGTATATACCTGTATAAATAAACACCTAAGTACACAGATACACACCCATATACATACACTTACTAAGGCTTCACATTTATGTTTTAATGGCGAAATAGTAATGTAACTGAAGAGTAAAAGAAGAATATATATATATATATATATATATATATATATATATATATATATACTACATATATATGTGTGTGTGTCTGTGTTTATATATATGCTTTTAATTTTTAAAAATGTTGGTAAAATACATATAGATGGGTAGTTAAAATTTAGACTTAAAACCTAACAAAAATATTCTTTTAGGTCATATTTCATGGAAATTTTATACAAGATACAAAGTGGCAAATCACAAGCATACAAATCAACATTTCCCTTTGATAAATACATCATTAAAATTATACATCCGATCACACCAGTCTATAGCTGTTTAGTTCTCTGTTCCCATATTAACATATCTACCAAGTAAAGGTAGTTTCTTTGGTCAAATTCATGGTAATGTAGAAAAACCATCAATACTAAAGGCATTTGGGAAAAGTAAATAAATATTTAAAGAGTTAAACAGTGTACGGAAACTACACAAAGCAAACTCACAGTTCAAAGATCTTTTTTTAACTTATAAATGACTGTTTTTCACATTTGATTCACTTTTATATATTCACCACATGCATTTACTTTTGCTTCAAAGTCATTCATTTATTTGTGTTCTGGTTAGGAGTACATGGCTATATTTAAAATTTTAAAATTTTGTTTATCCTGAGAATTAGTTCAAATAATTTAAAGCCACATAGTGTAAAGCAAGTGGCAATCCTGCCACACATGAGGAACGTGTAAATGACTATAAGAATATAAAGAGTTATGGTTTAGATATGAGGTGTTCCCCAAAAGTTCATGTGTGAGACAATGTAAGAAAACTTAGAGATGAAATGATTGGGTTATGAGAGATTTAACCTAATTAGTGCATTAATTTTCTGATAGATATTTACTGAGTGGTAACTGTAGGCTGGCAGGGTGTGGCTGGAGAAGTTGGGCCTTTAGGGTTTATATTTTATATTTATATTTTGTAAAGTGGTGATGGGAGCGCTCTCTCTCTCTCTCTCTCTCTCTCTCTCTCTCTCTCTCTCTCTCTCTCTCTCTTTCTCTCTGCTTCATGGAGCCACTTTGCCCACCACACTCTTCCACCATGATGTTCTGCTTTGCCTCAGGTCCCAAGGAATGCAGTCAGCCATTTATAGACTGAGACCTCTGACACTGTGAGTGACAAACTTTTCTTCCTCTAAAATTGCTCTTTTCAGGTCTTTTGGTCACAGCAACAAAAAAGCTGACTATAACATGTTTATTCTACTTTTGGGAGGGGCAATTAGAGGGGAGATAATCTGAATGGAGATGGGATTAGATCAAGTGGCAAAACTTTTTGCTGCTTTTCTGTGTATTGCACTTATTTATCAGGCTCTTTCTAGGTACTTTCCACATATTAAGCCTTTCAACTTCATAGTAACCCTATGAAGTAGGTAATACCATTTCCACTTAGCAGCTAAAAAAGCTTAGGCACAGAAAGGGCTATAACTTGCCTAAGCTAATAAATGGCAGAGCCAGTATTTGGACCTAAACAGAGTCCATATATTCCTAACCACTAAGTTGTGCTGTTTCCCAGTTTAGTTTACTTTAATTTAGTTGTTTAGGAAAGATTTTGTGTGTGTGTGTGTGTGTGTGTGTGTGTGTGTGTGTGTGTGTGGTGTTATGGGAAAGGGTTTTGGGGATGGAACTCAGAATCATTCAACCACTGCCCCAGTCCTTTTCAATTTTTTTTTATTTTGAAAAAGGACCTTGCTAAGTTGCCAAGGCTGGCCTCACTGCAATTCTCCTGCCTCTGCCTCCAGAGTCACTGGCATTATAGGCATGTACCACCACACCCAGCTATTAATACATATTTTCAATATTAAATTGACAAATAATAATTGAATAGGATGTATAGGGATAAATTTAGTGTGAGATTTCACTACATGTACACAATGTGTAATGATTAAATCAGTCTAAAAGTGGCACATCTATCACTGTAAAACATTATCATTTGTTTGTGCTGGAAACATTCAAAATCTTCTCTACTAGTTAGTTTGAAATAAACAATTAAGCACTGATGGTCATACTTACCCTGGTGTGTTCTGAAATATCAAAAGTTATTCCTATCCAACTATACCTGGGTATACACTGACCATCCTTTCTCCATCCCTTCCCTCCCTCCACCCTTCCCAGCTTCTGATCACCAGTTTTCTACTCTTTACTTCTGGGAGATTATTTTTATTTTCTTTGCTGCCTCCCTTTGAGTGGTTCAGATTAAAACAACTGACTTGTTTTCTTGCTTTGCCTCTTTCTCTAATTTCCTTTTGTGATGTAGGTGAAGGATATGGAAATGACAATCCCCAAAACAGTAGCCTGGGAAGAGGGAGGGAGGAAGCAGATGAAGCATTGATAACATTGATCCTTTCCCAATACATCCTTTCCCAGTGACAAGACAATGCCTGGGAAGGAATCAGACATCACCCAGTGACAAGACAATCCCTGGAAAAGGGCAAGCATTGATCTTTTCCTGTATCTCCTTTATCAGTGACAGTACAGTGTACTCCACTCTTGTCGTGTAAAAACACTGCCCAGTAAAAACAAATTTCAAGTTCTCACAACATGTTTCCTGAATGCCCAAACTGATATGTTCTGTTAAAGTCTTCAATGATTAACTCATCTCCAAGTGTATAACCTATATAAATCTATACCTCCCCTGTAATTGTAGCCATTTTTCTACCCAGAAAGTGAGTCCCTCTGATGCCTGACTCTGCTGCTGAATAAAAGGCATAGCTGATCCACGAAGTCTGCTCACGTCCTGGTTATTTATACTTTCACTATGGTGCCAAAACAGTTTTGATTATTTTTGCTTACATTAAATAATTATTATTTTATGCAACAAATTTAAAGAAGTTTTGGAAAAATATCAAGAGGCAAAAAGAGACAGAATTCCTATTCTCACAAAGGCTGCAGTCTGATGAGGTAGACAGGCATTATGGAATTATATTCAAATGAGGATATAATTGCTAATTATGATAAGTGCTCTGAGGAAAAGACAAATTCTCTGAAAGCGTGTGACAAGAATCCTGACCTGGCTGTGCAGTCAGAGGAGGTTCCCTGGACAAGTAAATCTGAATGGGACCTCTACACATGCTGTCGTTAACCAGGTGAAGAAGTGGAGGTGGTGGACATTTGCAGATCCCCTACTTGCCATGCAGCTGTGGTCGGCCTCATTTATTGATGTGGAAGTGGGAGGACAGATATCTCTGAGCAGTATCCCAAGAACTTTTAAACACTGACAGGCTTGGTTCATAAAAGTATGATAAGGTCACAGGATCAGACAACCAAGGGTGAAGTCAGCCCCAGGTGGGGGTGAAGGTGGCATTTCTAAACCTCTACTCTTCCTATTAAAGCCCTCCTTTACATATTACAATACAAGGATAAAATGGAAAGAATTTATAAATAATACAGTATCCTGAAGAAGGATTCTGTGAAAGCTTAATTCTTGGAGATGTTAGAATTCACATTAACTCCTTCCATGGGCCTCAGAGGGTCAAAACATTTTATTGAATTTAGCCTTCATGAACTTATCCGAAGGACCCAGGATCACAGACAACACTTTCTATCGCCTCCAATGTTCACTAGGCCTCTTTGCATTTTCTACATGTGCTCTTGAAATGTGAAGTCCAACAGAGGACAAGCAAAGTAAAAGTTTGAACGACTGTGAACAGAGCAGAAAGGCTACTTCCTGCTGTTTGCAGGCTTCGCTCCTATTAATATATTTCCCCATAGTGTTGGTTCTGTTTTTTAATAACAGCACAACACTGCTGACTCACATTCACCATATGGTCCTCTTGGACTCCCAGGTCTCTGTCTGCTGTACTTGTGCCTGCCTAGCTAGTCTTTTCTTAACCATTATCTGTGCAATTATTTGGATGTTTTCATTCCTAAGAGAATTTTGGATTTATCATTATTGATCTTGATTTTGGTTTCAACATAGCACTTCTCCAGGTTATTCTATTCTCTAGCATGCTGCCTCACTCAGACCCTCAGAAGGCTTCACCTAACTTGCTGCAAGAGCCTCCTAATTGATTTCTCTGCCACCACCTCTCCCAATTATGATCCTCGCTTTGCACAGTCATCATGTCATGCTTCAGACATTACAGCACCTTAATTAGACAGCTTCCCCTTGAAAAGAAATGAAGCCCAAATCCCTTAGACTTATATTCAATATCCTGCACAATCTGCTCCCAGCCCTCTCCCCCACCAACCTCTGACCCCATGTGACCTAGGTATCAACCACATAAGCTTCCTCAATTCTCCACAACACTCTCTGAGCTTTCCTGGTTTTATTTATTCTCTAAAATGCCACCATTTCCAGCCCTACCTATTGCTTCTTCTTTCAAAATCAGCTTGATATAAAGATAAGATGTCTCTACGGTTCCCATTCACTCCATTCAGGATGTCGCTCCATCCCTCTGCTCCCAAAGTAGTTTGTATCATTATCACAATCCAGTAGTTCCTCCACAATTCTAAGGATAACACCACAGCTGCAATAATAAACACTGGCCTGTTCAAGTTCTCCAAAATATAAGGGATCAGGGAAAATACGTTTTAGACTATAAAAATAAGTGTAAGTTTCTCAAAATTATCTGTTCCTGATATACACATGCTCTTTGACTCACAACAGGATTACATATAGATAAACTCAGTGCAAAATGAAAATATCATCAGTCTAAAATGCATATACTATCCCTCACCTCCTAAACATTATAGCAGCATCTCAGCACAGTGCAGCACATCAGCTGTTTGCCCCATTTTCACTTAGCTGACAGGAAGCTGCAGCTTGCTGCCACTTGCCAGCATTGATAAGAGTACTGGGCCACTTATCACAAGCCCCGGAAAACACTTGAAATCCTAAATTTTAACTATAGTCTCTACTGAATGCATGTTGGTTTTGCAACAACTTTAAGTCAACAAACAGTACGTTAAACTATCATAAGTTGGGGACAGTCTGTATTGTGGTTAAAATTAAGCCCTGATAAGTTTTTTCCCCAATAATCTTCTTTAATAGTTATGTAACTACCACTGCAGCAGCATCCCTCCAGAAGCTGATATGTCTATAAATTTCAGAGAGTTTGTCAAAAAAAAAAAATTGAATTGTGTTCTTCCTTGTTTGGTTTTCACAAATTATCCAGGTGTTTAAAACTATGCCTTTGTGATCCTAGCCTTGAATAAATGGAGTTTAAATAGATCTCTGTCCTTGGCATGAACGTGGTCATCCATTTTTTCCTACAAAAATAGAAACAATAATTTCTTTATTCACTTATTGAAAACGGTTGAACTAAACCATGCATACATAAAGAAACCCTTGATTTTAAATTTGGAATATAAAATCATGTTTCATGAAAAACTATTGGTACCCAAGTAAGCTGTATGTGTAACTAACTTCCTCTTGAGAGGAACACAGAGACTCAGTGGGTAATTCAATAAATATATATTGAACGAAATTATAATGCTCTTCTAGGATGTAAATGTAACCGACACAGTTAGTATTTATGGTCTAAAAGTGAACATCGCTTTGATGGTTCCCACAGTCTACTTTCACATTGTGTGGGTAGCAAACAGCCTTTGCTTCTGGGTGAGCCCTTCAATTCAAGCAAGAAGAAAAACTGATTACCAACACTGACATGGTTCCTAAGGTAAAAACTCCTCAATTTTCCTTCCAGTAGGCCAGTTCTCTCCAAAAGTTGAATTTTACTAAGATCAGATACAAGACTCCTCTCCCTGTGATTGGGAAATGTAGGAAAAAAACAAAACAGAAACATAAGCCATTGACACTGAAAGAACAAAAGTCTAAAAGACTAAATCTAATGCAGGGCATGAGAAAGAGAATGAAGGGAGAAGAGGGCAAGAACAGCACATGGGCAGAGCACACTGAAAGAAGAGACAGCAAATTCCAGAAGAGTAGAAAACTGGGGGGGGGGAAGCTACAAAGCAAAAGTAAGCTTGTATGTATTTAGTTCAAGGTTTTGCTAATTTCTGGAAATGATGGTCATTCTATGTAGGAGACAGATGGATGGGTTGGGGAGTTTAAATCAAAATCACTCAGTTAAGGGGTCATTTTCTCAGTTCACCAACAGGGCTGCTTTCCATGGGGGCAGATGATTAGAGATATTGGCCAACTCAGCCAACAGCGAGGAAGTGAAATAAGCAATTTGAGACTCCACTTGAGGCACAAAAGGCAAAGAAGAAGATGAAGAGACATAGACATGACTACCACTAAAATCCATGATGCCATCCATGTGAGAAAGGGGGACAAGCTGAAAGCTAATGAATGTGCATACCCCCACACTCACACACACACTTTCCTTAGAGACACTCAGGTATAGGTGTTAATCTGATCACATAGAGAAACTTTTCTGTATTTGTCCAGACTGAACAATACTGTTAATTAAAAAAAGGTGTGACAGTTTTGCAATGATAAAATGGTACTTCTAATATCAGGAATATCTGAATCTCTTTGCATCTTACTTAATACTTCACTAGGATGCTGTCTACATTAGCTAGGGTGACCTATGAGGCAATTAATCTGCCTACACTTGTCCAGTCAGTCTGGTCAGTGACAAACCAGTTTTACCTAATTCTCTCATTCAGTTCTTGACAAATTAAACTACAAAAAGCCCAGATGACTGAAAAAGTGAGGCTGATGATATTGATCCAGGAATTTTCTTTGCATCTCTCTGACTTCTTGGCATCTTCTCTTCCACCTTGAGCAGATTGCTAAGTGCCCTATCACTGTGGGCTAGATGTGGGTCCTGTGAAAGTCATCTACACACTGCATCCCTTCAGAAAGGTACCATGTAGTTAACCTGATAAATGCCCAAGTCAGGAGGACACTTGAAAACTGTTCGTTTATGTGTCCTTTGAAATATTCCACCAACATTAGTGATATTTTGCAGCAGGGTAGGTGTAATTATAGTAATTGGGCTGGCATTTTCTCAATTCTTCAACTTAGCTGACAAGGTGCAGCCATAAAGCAGCCCAGAAGAAACCGAAAATAAGAATTTTAACCATTTCATTCTATCTTTAATTCTTTCTATAAATTTTACCTCAGCACCTCATATTTTGTTCCCTTCATATTGATCTATTCTTGGAAACTCAAATTCTGTAGCATTTGTTTCTGATAATAAGTTATTGTTATCAGATAATCATATATATGTATACTTAAGTAAACAATAACTAATAAATCTAAGAATAAATGACATACAAAGACAATTGGCTATAAAATGCCCAATTTGATATTTTATTTATCACAATCTCCAAATTTCTTTTTTTCTGATCATAAAGGAGAAATATGTTCATTTAAAAAATATTTATTCACTTTTCTAAAAGTGAATTTGGAGCTTTTTATTGACTTTTTATTGACTGATCTCTGAAGGAAGATTTAACTATGAAATGGATATATATTTTAACATATTTACATCAATAGCTTACTTTTTATTTTGCCTTTATTTTTACTACTCAAAAATATTATGTCACTTCAGGCACAGTGGCGCACGCCTGTAATCCCAGTGACTCAGGTGGCTGAGGCAGGTGGATCACAAGTTCAAGAACATCCTCAGCAACTTAGTGAAATCCTGTCTCAAATAAAATTAAATAAATAAACAGGGTTGGAGATCTAGTTCAGTGGTAAAGTGCACCCCTGGGTTCAATCCCCAGTGCAAACACAAAAAACTTATGTCATATTTAATCTATCAGATGCTTACTTTTAAATTTCTTCCTTTTCTATACTCATAAAGGGTTTTGTTACTCAATTATAAAATTAAATAGTCATGTATTTTTCTTTCTAGATTGTTTTGTAGGCATTTTTAACAAGCTTCCCCAATTAATTGGCTATAATGAGATAAAAGAAAATTTTTAAATGAAAGACTATCTCTAAAACTTGATATATTTTAAAGGGAAACCAGTAAAGACACAAACAGAAAACTAATAAAAAACACAACTGAAGTCATCACAAGTTATGAACAATGCCAAACCTGAGAAATTAGAGAAAACAAGCGCAATATCAAAAATGAAAAAAATAGCTCAGGATGAAAAAACACTATCCATGCCAGAAGGGATACATGCGTATACATGTATACATGAGTTAATAATAATAAAAATCATTTATAACTATTTTTATAATAAACTAATTTTTATATCAGCTCTATGAGGCTTAGAGCATGAAAAAAACAAAACTATGTTTGCACTTCATGCCAATTAATTTTAAAGAATACCTGTTACTAGCATATCTAGTAATACAATTAAATATTATAGGAAGTCACATGAGCTGGCCTAGGACCATATCGCTACAGCTTTAAACTCAGTGTCTACACTCTTGAATATATATAATTTTTATTAGAAAGTCATGTGCCAAACGTGTTCACTTCTAAGTTACTTACAAATAAAAGTCAGAAGTAATCTGAATATTCTAAAATGCTATGGAATATGTAGTCATTAAATGGTCATAATAAAATGTAGATAACAATTGAAACCATGACTTTTGTAAATAATACAAAACAAACATATTCTATGGTTACAATCGTGTTGAAAATTAATATGGAGAAATCTGAAAGGAAACAGAAATGCAAACAACATACAACACAACTGTGAAGAGGGATAAAATTACTTTTTAGAAAAAAATACTTTATAATGCTTTTTGCACAACAAATAAAATTAGTCAAAACACTTTATAAAACTTCAGATCAGCATTCCCTTGACATGTTCTGCAGGATGCCAGTTATTTCAGCAGGGTCAAATGAGGGAGGGCAGATTGGTAGAGGTCTTGTGGCCAAATCAATATTGAATATCTGTATGTGTGATAGTTGAATCATTATGTTTTGTTCTTTGATTTTTGGAGTGTTTGTTTGCCTATTAAGTGCAAAAACTGAAATGCTATTTTAGAAGAAAAAAAGTCATTTCCAGGTTTACTTAGGTATAGAACTTGCTCCGATAAAGCATTGCTTAGAACCAACATCCCACAGAAAACACATTCAATGTGTTCTTCTAGGCCTCTGCATCCATTAGAAACCTATGCTATTATTGATATCTTAACTAGTTTAGAGGCCATTTCTGTCTCTCAGAATCTTTTATATCATTGCCAAATTTTGTACACTTTAATATATGTACTCTGGTTGATTAAAATGTAACCTTATAATCTTAGAAAATCATGTAAGAATGTGGAAAATAATAAATCATGGGAACTCAGTGTGGTTTTCTCACTTTCAAAGAATAATTGTCTAATTATTCTTTTAGATATTATAAAAATTGATATTTTCAAATACATCAAAATGTCTTCAAACTTCCACTCACTTCATGTCTTAAAGGGATTAACGTATTTAAACTGAACAGGTTTACAAAATTACTGACTTCTATTTACTGACCAAATGCTAAATTTCATGACATATATTATAAGGGATATTTATATGAATAAAACTAACCCCTCCTTTGAAGATATGCATAGTCAAGGGTAAGGTTGTGAAGAGGGGAATGGAACAAGTACAACAAATACTTCAGTAACAGCAAAATCAGGCATAACCTGAATTGGGTACAAAAAGAAGAATATGGAAGTTGGGAGGAGAATGAGGTGGAATCTTTGTATGGAATCAGTTACAGATTCATCAAAGGAGGGTGCATGTAGAAGGGCTCCTATACTGTCAGCAGAAAATTAATTCATGATGCCTATGAAGGTGACAAAGAGGTATGTTTTGAAAGTAATGTTTTCTACTTGTCCAAAAGAGGGTGCCCTTAGGGAACATAAGAATATCCTTTTTAGAATATAGCCTTGAATTTGGAACATGTGAGCCCTGAGTGGTAGGCTAAGGCAATTGATTAAATTTAATAACCACAGAAGCACACTGAATTTTTTTCAGCAAAAAAGATTAGAACTATGAGAAATTAATCTGATGCATGTGCATCAAGATTAGGGGGTGTAATGTTAGCAAATGTCACTCAGGTATAGAACAAAGGAGAGTTAGAGACAGCAGATTAGATTTTATCACTGAAGAACAGTACTGAATTAAGCAACAACCTAGAAGTTTGTGGATAGTTTAAAAATGTCATCTAAAAAACAGCAAAAAAAAAATGAGTTTGGAAGTTCATATGTCAAGTATAATCAATGATGGTGAAAGAAGAATCAATTAGTTAACCAGAAGACCATCAGGAAGGAAATTTTAAAAGTATCAAAGTACATTCAATGTATCCATCTGCAATCACCTGTAGTTTTTAATTCTATCACAGTACTACTGCAAAATAACACAAGCATGATATATATCTGCGACATAGGGTAGAAGGAAATAAGATAAGTGAAGAGTCCCGCCAACCTTCCCTAACTCACTGAGGGAGGTCAGAAAACTCCACAAAATTTATCTGAACATCTCATGAAATCACTCCTTTAACGCCTAGGACAGAGTTACTCCCTAAAGGTTAAGTCCATGACTGAATTTTATTTCCTGGGAGCATTTAGGCTAAAAGGATAATATTATTCATTAGTCCTGTTAGTTTCAAAAGAAGTAGGACAGAAATTGTTCAGCTCAGCATCTACAGGCATCCTATGATGGGACTTTTAACACCAAGAAGTCATTAACTAAAACTAGTGCATCTGACAGATCTCTGGAAAACCCCTTTAGGCCGTCTCAATAATCTTATTTATGTGGAGGTTAATTTTTGAAATACCTACTAATATAATTTTAGCTACTCATGTCACCTTTATAAATCCAATACCAGCCTGTGTGCATGCTTACGTCAACACTCATACACCCTGCCTATCCTGGACCTCAGGCTAATGCTTCTGTATACCTGCTGTGTATTATTGCAGGCATAAAACAAGCATTCAAAAAGATTGTTTCTGTTGCTATGGAAATATCATTTAATTTCCTAATTAGTAGGTGTATAAATGCAAAACCATAGCATTTGATTATTTCCAAAGTTTGGCACCCAAGTCCATTGTTCATGACTGAAGACAAACTCCCCATGTTTTCAATACTTTTATTCAAAATAAGAATTAAGAAGTTAAACTGTTTTGTGCCTTAACGCTTATAAATTAATTTGTTTTGCATGAGAAGAATGAAAAAGGAATATATGTAAGCCATTTATTCTTCTCCTCAAGCAAGATAAATGAAAATATCTACTTACTAATAAATAAGAACTACTTATTTGTAGCATTTACTTTTCAAAGGGGTTTCTTTAAACCATAACTTCCTTCATGGTTATAATTAATAAAAAGTGGTCATAATTACAAAACAAAATGTTAGCAATACAACTGTTAAGTATAAAGCAAGGCATACCTGACATCATCTTCTTCCTTTCTCTTCATCAGTTTTGGTCTAATTTGGGTGCTATAGTTTGGATCTTGAATGCCCCTCAAGAGTCCACGTGTTAAAGGCCTGGTGGCCCCTGTGGTACTACTGGAGGTGGTAGAACCTTAAAGAGGTGGGGACTAGTTGGAGAAAGTTAGGTCACTGGTTATGTGTCCTTGAAGGGGCTACTGGGACACTGGCCCCTTCCTCCTGTCTCTCTTGCTCTCTTTGGCTTCTCAAGTACCATGAGATAAACAGGTTTCCGGTGCCACAGGCTCCCACCATGATGTACTGTGTCTCCACAGGACCAAAGCAACAAGACCAGGAGACCATGGAGAAAAACCTCTGAAACCATGAGCCAAAACAAACTGCTTTTTCTTTTAAGTTGATTATTTCAGGTATCTCAGAAAGTTAACTAACATAATGAGCTGTGCAACAAAGTATGAGAAAGTATGAGTTATTTAAAATGGTAAAATTCTAAAACTCATTCCTTTTATAGTCCTCTAGGTAGCTAATTCACCAGTGAACTCCTTATCCTGAACATCTTTCCACCCTAAACTGCTCCATTTAAAACAAAGCGAATTAAACCCAGCCTTTCCTTTACGCTTGGCTTTCCCCTGCCTTTTAGCATCCAACTCTGCCACAGAATTCCAGAAACACAGAACTGAGATTTCTGAGCTGACCACATGACTGAAGCTACTTTGGCAAAGATCAACACAGGAACGAACCACTTCTTACTTAACAAATGCAATGGCCTCTCCTTAGTCTTTAAACTCCCTCATCTCTGAATGGCATGCTTCCCTTTCTGGAAATAAAGGAAACTTGGGCAATTCTTTCTTCTGGCCTTGGGAGAAGTTGACAGCCATCATCAACCAATGAGGCACTTGCCTCTCCCTTCTTTCGTATCTCACAACTCAGAGGATGTACTGCACCTACAGCAATAAAGTAATAAAAAATGTGAGACTAGAAATAGAATATAGAGACTAGAAATAGTTCAATAAAGACATATATTTTGTCTTCATTAATAAACTATTTCTGCTAGCCACATATGTAGTATTAGTAAAATACTGTCACTTTTACTGGCAATGAGGGACACACTGTTAAGAAGAGATATGGCTTTTTTCTCTTTTACTGAAAGGATATTTTGCACAAATGACTAAACCTATA
This sequence comes from Marmota marmota marmota, assembly GCF_001458135.2. Classification (NCBI taxonomy): domain Eukaryota; kingdom Metazoa; phylum Chordata; class Mammalia; order Rodentia; family Sciuridae; genus Marmota; species Marmota marmota. Next base: position 5,375,084 of record NW_026000170.1, on the reverse strand, counting down.
AGAGTTACAGTTTAGTTTAGCGAGCTTCATATTTAAAATGTTACCCACACTCATAGTTGATTAGTGAGGTAGGATGAAGAAGGTGGCTAGAAGGAAAGTTATTCTGGTTTAAATATCTGAAACCAGGATGAAGAAACAACAAATCTAACCTCACACCTAAAATGTCTGAGAAGACCAAGAATTGGCCATTGTTTGGCTACTGATCTGGTTACCTCCCTTCGTCTCTCCTCATCACCAGCTGGGTACCTGGGTACCTAGGAACGGGCTTAACAACTTCTACTGTCCAAGAATAAGGGCAAAGAGGAACTTCCAGATTTCAGTCTTCAACATCTGCTGGTGGCATTATCAATACTTCTTTGGTCCTGTTGTTGAACAAACCCTAGGAATCCCCTGGGTGGAAGCAAGGGACAGATGCCAGATTTATCTTACAAGCTGCCTTTCAGTATTTCTATATGTTCTGTATACAAAAGTCCTAACCAAGAACTCAAATTAAGAGTAACATTTCTCTCAAAAGATTTTTTCATTTTGCAGATTTCCTTATCTTTAAAGGTAAATATCCTCATATGATCCCTCTCTCTCTTTTCCATCAAATGTTTTTCATTCTTTGCCCCCTATGATTAGAATTCCTGAGCTGATACTTCTCATACAGCTTTTTGACACTCCTTAGGACACATAATCTACTTCCCTGATTCTAACTATCACCTCCATCTTTGATCCAAAATCTTTTTTTTTAGTATAAAGGATTAATTAAACCCAGGGGTACCCTATCACTGACTCACATTACCAGTCTCTTCTATTTTGTTTTGAGATAAGGGTCCCACTAATTTGCTAAGACTGTCCTGCAACTTGTGATCTTTCTGCCTCAGCCTCCTGTGTTGCTGGGATTAGTTGTGTGTGCCACTGAGCCAAAACAGAGCTTCCTATTTGAATTACCAAAAACTCTGAAGTCCAGCTTTCACAAGTGATTACTAAAGACCTGCATCTGGAAGTCCTGTAAGCTCTTCAAATTAAACATCATCAAAACCAAGCACCAGTTTATTCCCAAACTGTGTTTTAAAGTGGAAGGACATGTGAGAAAATTCAGTTACCCTTCTACATGCCTTTGTCCTGAATCCCTCACATCCTGTTGGAGTCTTCCTACTTGTATGAACTCAGTCCTGCTTTCTCCATCACTACCACCTCCTCAAGAATCATCCCTCAAACACTATGTCAACCACATTTGTTGATGCTAAACTTACAGTGACCTTCCTAACTTCATGCTTTCTCCCAATTTCCTAATTTATCTGTATTGGAAATTTGCATATGTTCTTCAAGTTCTCTTTCAAATGTGAAGTTTTTGACCTTTTTCCAATAAGTTTAACATTAAACATCCCTTCATTACTATCTATAACTCTGCAAACACCTTCATGCCAGGTCATATTCTTTAGCTGTTTGTCGGTTCAGTCAGATTTTCCCAGTATATAACATTAGATGCCCTAAGGGTAGAATCCATGACTTACTCATCTTGGTATCCCAAGTAGAGTACATTACCTAAGAAAATGATGAAGAAACATTTTTTCAGCTATATAATGGCTAAATATAAGCATAATTAAATATCACTTTCAAAGAGAAATATTCATTTTCATGACTACCTGAACACAATACAATTCCACTCTACAATGTATATTAGCTTTAAGTTCCTGTCTTATAAAAGTATGATTTAAAATTAAAAGGTATAATTTATATTTTCAAATGAAAAAAAGTAAAGCTACAAATAATTACTTGATTTGTTTGCCTTCAATTGTTTACATCTAATTTATATACCACATATATTCACAGTTTTAAATTGTACAACTCAGGATTTCTTTTAAGTATATACACAACCATCATGTGCAACCATCACCCACTAATTCCCAAACTTTCATCACCACAAAAAGAAAACTCATACTCATTGGTATTCACTCCCCACTCATCTGTTCTCCAACACGGGACAGTCATGAGTCTACATTTTGTCTACACAGATTTGTTTCTTCTGGACATTTTATATAAATAAATTCCATTTTATATAAATGGAATCATATATACATGATGTTTTATGTTTTAATTCTTTCATTTAGCATAATATTTTCAAGGTTATATGTGTCTTCACCTATATCATTACTTATTCCTATTTATGGCTAAATAATATCCCATCATAAGGATATACTACATTTTGCTTGACAATTTTCAATGGTTAGACATCAGTTCTTTCCATATTTTTGCTACAGTGAATACTGCTACTACAAATACAAATGTACATGATTTTATAGACATGTTTCACTTCTTTTGAGGATATACTTTGGAGTGGGAATGTTAGGTCATAAGATATTTCTGTATTTAATTTTTTGAAGAAATATAAAACTGTTATCTATAATAACTGCACTATTTCTCATTCCTACCAGCAATACATGAAGATAAAAATTTCTCTTAATCCTCACCAAAATTTGTTATGGACATGCTTTTTAATTTGAACTAGTTTCATGGATTCGAACTGATATTTCATTGTGTTTTTGACCAGTATCACACAATAATTATCAATGTTTAGCATTTTTCAATGTGCTTAATTTTGCTTTTAAATCTTGTTTGTGGAAATGTCTATTCAAGTCTTTTTATCTATTTTTTTTTAGAGAGAGAGAGAGAGAGAATTTTAATATTTATTTTTTAGTTTTCGGCGGACACACCATCTTTGTTTGTATGTGGTGCTGAGGATCGAACCCGGGCGGCACGCATGCCAGAGCGCGCTACCGCTTGAGCCACATCCCCAGCCCCTCTATTTAGTTATTTTCTATTATCAAGTTCTAATACTTCTTTATAAATCTGCAGGTGTTTTAGTCAGGTTTAGCATTGCTGTGATAACACCTGACCAGGACAAGTTAGAACAGAGAAAGTTTATTTGGACTCACAGTATCAGAGATTCAATTATAGACAGCCAACTCCATTGCTCTGGCCCAAGGTGAGGCAGAAGATCATGGAGGGAAGGCATGGTAGAAGGAAGCTGTTTCTCACAAGTCAACAAAGAAGCAAGGGAGGGCAAGCCACAGGGAAGATACACCCTTCCAGGGTACAGCCTCAGTGCTCAGAGGTGCACTTCCTCCAGTCACAACCCACCTACCTCTAGTTACCACCCAGTCAGTCCATTCAAACTAGGTAAAACTGCAAAACTACGGAAACCCAAATGAATTACTGTAAAACAAGAATAACCAAGACTATGTGGGTTTTTTGGCATAAGTATAGACACATAAATCTGCAGAACAGAATTGAGAATTCAGAAATAAGTCCATATATTTTCTCCTCACAATCCTATCATTTCATCCCTGAACATTCCTCTATTAATACGGAAGCTTTTGGGAGACAACTCTTATCAAAACTATAACAGAAAAACTATTCTTAGTAATATGCTTTATAGATATCTTCTTCAGTTCAATAGGTTGTCTTCTTGCTTCCTTGATGTCCTTGGATGCACAAAAGTTTTGAATTTTGGTGAAGTCCAATATACCATTTCCGCATCCTTTTGTTGCTTGTGCCTGGTACATCATACCTAAGAAACCAATGCCTAATCCAAGGTCCCTAAGATTTACATACAGGTTTTCTTCTAAGAGTTTTATAGTTAGCTCTTATATTTAGGTAAGAGATGCATTTTGAGTTAATTTCTATGTATGGGATGAAACAATGATCCAAAATCACTCTTTTTCATATAAACTTTAAGGAGTCCTAGCACACCTATTAATATGACTATTCTTTTTCTCACTGAACAGTCTTGTTACCTTTGTTGTAAAATCAGTTGACCATAATTATGTGGATTTATTTCTGAGTGTTCAACTCTATTCTGAAGATTCTACACTTATGCCAGTAGCACACAGTCTTGATTACTGTAGTCTTGCAGTAAGTTTTTAAATTGGGATGTGTGAGTCTTCCAATTTTCTTCTTTTTTAAAGATTGTTTTTGGCTATTCTTGTTTTGCATATGAATTTTAAGATGAGTGTATCAATTTTTGCAAAAACAAAAAAAAAGCAGCTGGGTTTTGATAGCAATGGCATATATCTATATAGCAATGGCATGTATCTATAGATAAATTTACCTTCTTAACAATATTAAGTTTTTCCATCTGTGAACACTTATGTCTTTCCATTTATTTAGGTTTTCTTTAACGTCGTTCAAAGCTGTTTTTTTTTCTTTTTCTTTTTTTTTAGTTTTTCAACATAGAAAGCCTTGAATACCTTTACATTACTGAAAATTTATACTTTCTCAAATAAAAAGCAAAATGATAATAATACTGTTTTATGATGATAAAATATAATAATATTTGATTATAAACATTTTTATATAAATTATTTAAACATATATTTAAAAGGAGTATTTACTTCACATATTGTTTAAGTAAGAATTCTCAAATTCCCAGATAAGTAACAATAAAATGTAACACCTGGATTTAAGGGTCAGCTATTCATAACAGGAAAGCAAATAAAATTTTCCTTCCAAAGTCAGCCAGGCATCAAGAAAAATTCATCACAAATACAGCTCTCTCTCAAAGCATTCAAGCAATCCTGAATGGAAAATATCTATGTGCTACTGATAGTTTTATTCATACTTGTGACATTAGTTTTATTCAAACTCATCCTTATGGGTATAATTCTTTAGGGAGACACAGACATATTACAATTAACCATATTTTAAAACTGTATTCAGTGATTCCGAAATAACAAAAGTGTCTTATGATTCTATGAACCATGACTTGTCACTTGATACTAATTTCACAGTCACATTCAATATTCTATGAAGGAAATGCCTGCTTTCCAAAAGTAAAAATTGCATCATCTATCTAGACTATCTTAGTATAGATCGAAGGATTTTAGCATGATGGGTTCATTTAGGACAAATCAATACTGATATGTATGCATAAAGCTTAGACCAGATAAATAATTACAATTCAAAGCAATTAGTCCATCTTGTAAGTCTGCATAATCAGTGAAAAGTTTTCATTCAGAATAACCATTTTTCATGATAGAAGAAGATTATGAAAATAATACCAAAGTTCAGCTCCCCTTCAAGTTTGAAAGAGAAGGTCATAGTGCCAAAAACTTAAATTCTGAGCAAGAATTGGAGACTAAAAGCTTCTTAGTGGTGTTGAACTGGCTATGGTGTTAATACTTACAGATTTCTAAAACAATAATGCTGGATGCTGGAGGGTGATATTGTAGTAGTATAACTAGTTCAATATGCAAATGATGATAAAATAATATCTAAAGTATCAGGTATCCAAAAAATAAAAACACTTAGATAAAGTAAAAAGTATTAGTATCACAAGCATTAGCATAATTTAACACATTATCTCTACCATCAGATCATTACCTACTCAACTCATCCAAGAACTAGAAAAAGACATTGCACGGGCCTTTGAAGAGTCACATACAAAAAAAAAAAAAAAAAATTACCAAGAAGTATTCAGAAAGTCCTAGAAAGTGCCAAGGAAATATTTTAGAAGTGAGTACATAAGATCCATATGTACAATGTGATTGTTCCAAAGAGAAAACTCATAAACATTCAAATATTAGTATAAATATAATGATGTATTGGGGTTACTATTAAAGATACAGATAATAAGACTAATTTCAAAAACAAAAAAAAGATTGTTTGGGCCATAGTATTTCAGATATGAAATGTCCCATTCACAGTAAATCTAAGAAGGAAAAAAATGTTTTCCAATTTAAAACTGGAAGAAACTATAAGAAAAATTAGCATATTTTATCCTTTATACATAAATAAGACTTGAAAATAGGCGTGTATGTATTTACACCGTGACCTGTTATCTTAAGATACAAATAGGTTACACAATTGATAAAAGGATAAATTTCATGAACTGCTGAAGTATTTCACAGGGTTACTGGATACAAAACCAATACAAAAATCAAAAGAAAATTTTCTATATCAGCAAAAATGTAAAATGTAAAAGATCAGGAAATTGGAGAATATGTAAGACAAAAAATTTCCCAACAGTCATTAAAAACTACATATGAGATGGTAATAAATAACACTAAATAAGAAAGACATCTTATGAAGTTGGAAAGTTGTTACTTCTCCTTCAAAAATATCTTTAACTTAAATACAATAGTAGTTAAAATACCAAGAGTGTTGTTTTAGAAATGTGATAGTCAGATTAGCATATTCTTCTGAAAAAAAATGTTGCAAAATAGAAAAGAAACTTTAGAAATATAAAACATCACCTATTGGATATTACAACATACCATACACTGTAGTAGTTATAAGAGTGTATCATTTCAGGAATAACAATAAACTCTTTATATCAAGATATTATAGTCCTATAAATTATAATGAGTTAAACAACTTCCTCAGAAAACATGGGCGAAGATATAAACACCCTCAGAGAAGAGGCAAACATTAGTCTAGACCAAACAACAAATGAAAATATATTCAACCTCTCTAGAAACCAGGGAAACAAATTCATAAAGAAAGATATATCTTTCTTGTGCATTCATGAGTAAACTTTCACAAGTTTAAAATTATCTTGCATTGGTAATGGGGTAAGAAAACATGTCCTTTCATATCTCCTGATGGAATGTAAATTGGTACTATCATCTGAAGAGCAATTTAGCATTAAATATTAAAATCTAAAATGCACATACTTCATGACCCAACAATCACAGTTATCATCCATCCACCTTTTACAAAACAATGCATAGTAGATATGGACAAGAAACCTGTATAAAGATGCTCATCACAGCACTGAAGCAGAAAAATAGCAGAAACAAACTGAATGTCTATTAAAACAAGGGACTAAAGAAACCATGGTATAACTACACTATAAAACAATATGCAGTATTTTAAAAATAATGATATACATCTTCATTTACTAGTATGGTGATATTTCTAAACTATCCAAAGTGAAAATAAAGTAAAGAACAACATGTCACAATTCAAGTAAGTGTGTGTGTGTGTGTGTGTGTGTGTGTGTGAATGCTATAAAGACACTGACCACCTATTTCTTTGAGACAGTCTCCTGAGGCCCCCAAGGTCAAATTTTCTGTTCATAACACAGTGCATAACTAAAGGTAAATCAGTCCACACATTCTATGTCCTTATATATCAAAAACCTGAACACACACATTCCAACAGATGTGATGCTACACCAAAACATGTGGAAGGAGAATTTTCATAATTTCAGGAAATGCTTAAAAATATTTAGTTTAAAAGTAGGATGCAGAATTATAAGATCTCAGTTATGCTTATAAAAAGACCTCCTGCACAATAAACTCAGATACACTCAAAAGGGGAAAAAGAAACTATAAATTCACCAAATGTTCACTGCATAGTTGGACTATAGTGATTTTTTCCCCACATTCTTTTCTTGTTATTTCCTAGATGTTCTACAATGGGTAGTACTATTTTAAATGTTTAAAACAAAAACCTGTTCTTTTTGAAACAATCTATCTCCTATTATTGAATTCTCTGGATATATATATGTATGTAGATGATGCTAAAATATTTCTCAACTCCCAGCCTCTTCTCTTCATACCAAGTCTCACTTTTCAGCTGCTTCCTGAGCAGTTATCAACATACTAGCTTTAATTCCTCTGGATGTGATTTCTCTGCTCTCCCACTGCTGTGCTCATTGATCCCTTTTCCCTGCTGGGTCAGCCCTGTCCCAGACCAAGGCAGAACTGAATTAAAAGGTACCAACACAAGGTCATCCTCTTCTCCATACTCCCCATCCATTCCTAGAGTGAAGTCCATTAGGAATCTGGTTGGATTTTTGACACCTGCCACTGCAGAGTCAATACTACACACCCCGTGATGTTCTATCTAGCATGAAACTGTTAAGGTACATATTGTATAGTCCTTATCAGATTGTTAGCTGATGAGATCAGATACAATATCTTACTCATATAATGATTCAGGGCTGGTGCCCCAATTTTTCCCTTCCCACCTCACCCCCCCACCACCACCAAAACAACAACAGCAACAACAATGGTCTTCATAGCTTATAAGAAAGCAATGAAGACCTATTACATTTGTATAACCAGAAATCTATGGATTTGTTCAAAGATAGAGTAAATTCAGGGACTTAATTCAATCAAGAACCATTTGTGAAGGGACAATTGTGGGCTCAGGATTGTAACAGGGGAATAGCAGGAAAACAAGAAGCCATGGCTCCTCTCCTGACACAGAATCTAGAGAGGTTAAGAACACCTTTTCTTCTTCTTCCTTCTTCCTTCTTCCTTCTTCCCTCTTCCCTCTTCCTCTTCCTCTTCCTCTTCCTCTTCCTCTTCCTCTTCCTCTTCCTCTTCCTCTTCCTCTTCCTCTTCCTCTTCCTCTTCCTCTTCCTCTTCCTCTTCCTCTTCCTCTTCCTCTTCCTCTTCTTCTTCTTCTTCTTCTTCTTCTTCTTAGAATAATTACTGTTTTGGCTTCTGCCTTAACAAGCAAAACATGGAAATCTTCTTGCCTGAGGTCCTGATTTCACAGATGGGCAAACTGCAATCGGGTTTGCCTGCCTGGATCCCAGACTATTGCCAACACCGACTTTTGCTTCCTGTCCTAACTCCATGGGCCTCAATGTGCTTGGCTCTGCTTGTTTACTATTTGTATGCTTGCCCATTTTAAATTGTTCCCTTGGATGCAGAATCCTTTCCCCTTGGGTTCATACTTTGGGCTAGATCTAAACTTCTTCCTTCCTCTTATCCCAGGGTAACCTCTGTCACCTATTTTTGCACACACTCCTACAATAACAAGCTGTGACAACAGTCCCAGCTTTCTGCTTCAACCTCCCTCCCACAAGACTAAGAATATATGGCAGGCCTCTAAATTAAATCAAATTGTAACAAACACTAAGGCTCCATAGCCCAACATTGACTTCCCCCTTCCTTGTTCATAACAAAATTGCAATGCTGCACTTCTACCCCCTCACCAGCTCCACCCAGCCACGGGCTTCAGTGAAAGCTGACTCCAGCTCCAGCAGATGGTCCCTGATGTAGTCTAAGCCCATAATTCATGCATTCCCATTACCCTTGGTGTTGACTGAACTGAGGATGACTTGATCCAGTAAAGTAGAAGTGAGGCTGAGGGGTAGGAGTGGGGAGGGTCTGCAAAAGTTTCATTTTGCAGGAACAGACACTGCTGCTGTATGATGCTGCTGCCCTTGGAGCTAAAGCAGTCATCATACTACTGGATAAGGATGAAGTCAACCCACAGAGGGGGCAGAGCCAAGACAAAGAAGAGGGTAGAAGCTAAATCCAGATCCAACACCCAGAGCCACCCGTCTTTTGGATTTTGTGTCACTTTTACAAATGTTTTCAAACATATTTCTTTTCCTATACTACCAGGTTATATACACTACTTTTTAAACAGCACACCTGTGAACACACACACACACACACACATGCATGCACACTCACATATTACATATGAACAGCTTTGTTTTCCATTTCAAAGTAACTTTAAAATGGGAATGTGACAGATATTTGGGTTGTCTTCAGTTTGCAACTATTATAAGTAAAGCTGTTAATTTTCATGTAAAAAATTATACATATGTTTTCATTTCATCTCAAGAGTGAAATTTCTGGGTCATATGGTATGAGTACTTTTAAAATTAAGAAAACTGCCAAACTGTTTCCCAAAGATCACATTCCCACCTGTAGTGTATGAATATTACAGTTGCTTGACATTCTCTCCAAACCTGGTAATGCCAGTCTTTATAATTTAGTCATTCTAGTGTTAATAAAGTGGTACCACATTGTAGTTTTTAAATTTTCATTACTTTGGTGAATAAAAGAGTTAAACACCTTTCACTTTTTCATGAGAAGATTGTCCATGAACTCTGTATGTCTTCTTGTGTGAAATATCTCTTCTGATATTTTGCTCATTTTCAATTGTATGTTTATTGAGTTGCAACAGTTCTAGATGCAGTCGAAAGTCCTCTTTCAGATATACAAAGAAACAGAGTGAGATGATATCTCAGAGTAGTTTTGAATTGCATTTCTCTAACTGCTAGAGATGATGAACATTTTTTCATATATTTGTTGATTGATTGTATATCCTCTTCTGAGAAGTGTCTGTTCAGGTCCTTGGCCCATTTGTTGATTGGGTTATTTGTTTTTGGTTTTTTTTTTTTGAGTTCTTTATATACCCTAGAAATTAGTGCTCTATCTAATGTGTGAGGGGTAAAATGCTGGTGGGACTGCAAATTGGTGCAGCCAATATGGAAAGCAATAAAAACTGGGAATGGAACCACCATTTGACTCAGCTATCCCGCTCCTCAATCTATACCCAAAAGACTTAAAAACAGCATACTACATGGACACAGCCACATCAATGTTTATAGCAGCAAAATCCACAATAGCTAAACTGTGGAGCCAACCTAGATGCCCTTCAGTGGATGAATGTGGCATATATACACAATGGAATTTTACTCAGCAACAGAAGAGAATAAAATCATGGCATTTGCAGGTAAATGGATGGCACTGAAGAAGATAATTCTAAGTGAAGTTAGCCAATCCAAAAAAAAAAAAATGTCGAATGTTTTCTCTGATATAAAGAGGGGGAACATGGGAGGAATAGATGAATTCTAGATAGGGCAGAGGGATAGGAAGGAAAGGGAGGAGGCAGGGGATTAGGAAGGATTGTGGAATAAGATAGACATCATTATCCAAAGTACATGTATGAAGATAGGAATTGGTATCAACATACTTTGTATACAACCAGAGATATGAACATTTGTGCTATATACATGTAATAAGAATTATAATGCATTCTGCTGTCATTTTTTTAAAATCAATAAAAAAGAAATAGAAATAAACAGATCTAGCAAATTTTGTGTCTTTTGAAGAGCAGAAGTGTTCATTTTAATTTTGTTAAAGTTTAATATATCCTTTCAAATTTTATCAGTGTCTTTTGAGTTCTCAAAATCTGCCTAAATTAAAAATCACAAAAGTTTTCTCATATTTTCTACTAGAAGTTTATATACTCAAAATCAGACAAATCTCAAAAACATTAAACTCAATGAATAAATGAAAATAAACATGATTCTTCCACTCCATCTATATTAATTTCTAGAACAGGAAAACCTACTCTATGGAGACGAAAACAGATCAGGCCCAAGAGGAGATTTTAGGAAAATGAAAATATTATACACGCTGATTGCAGTGGTGGTTACACAAGTGTATTCGACAATAAACAACCAAGTCAACAAACTAGTTACTTAAAATGTATTTTACTGTAGGTAAAATATACCTCAAAAAATTGATTCAGCATTGGAGGAAGATTATCTCTAGATAGGGAATAGGGGTGGGAGGAAAAGGGAGGGAGAAGGGAAATAGCATGGATGGTGGAAGGAGACCCTCATCATTATACAAAATACATGTATGAAAGATGTGAAAAAAATTGATTTAAATGTTTAAGGGAATTTGGGGCTGGACTAGTAGGAAGAATAATGACCACAATCCTCTGAGAGAGGATTTTAGGGATAAGTAAGGCCTTGTTATGCCTGAGGCAGAAATATTAACCTTAAAGTGTATACTTCTTAAATAAATACCTCATTGTAAATGCATAAATGTTGTACTGTCTTTCAAGGAGACTGGCATGATTCAAACCAGCCCACCACACACTGTGTTTATCCCTAAATGGAAGTAGCAAATGACTTGTACCTTTAGAACAGGAAGAATTTTAAAGGAGAGAGCAAGAAGAAAAGAATGGAGAGGTGAGTTCGCCCTTGAAACTGAGACCTTGTAAACTTAAATTTGCAGTTTTACTGGGAAAGAGAAACCATATGCCACTGAAGGTGAGATTTTTTTTCCTTATTCAACAGCAGTTTATATTTCAAAAGAAAAAAAAATGGGACACAGTAAAAACTAAATCATTATGCCTTGAAATTTTAAAGTGAATTCACACTCAGAACTGTAAGTCTAGAATGTTAATTCTGCAGCTGAATACCTATATATCATCTAGTACAAGTTACTTAAAATAAAGATAAAGAAGACTTAGAGAGTTTGAAAGCTTAATTGGCTGAAAATGAAGGAAGAACCCAGCATTCTGAGTCCAGCAATGCTTATAGAATTATCATCAGTAGCCACTGTTCTGCACAGGTATTTTCAGAATACCTGTTGAATGAACTCATGTTAAGCAACATGATAAAAATAAATGGAAAGCTTTTAAATAAACAGAGGGAAGAACTCAGATGAATATTCCTGGCATTTTCCTAATAAATTGAGTTTTGTAAATACAAATCACTCTGGCAGGTATCCGATGCATCAAGAAACAGAGTGAATGGGGTAAACTCTTGAGAACTGTAGAATGCCCTTTCCAAGAAACAGCTGAGGGCAATTAGCTCCTTCTTAAATAGTTAGCGGCATATTTACATCATTATTGGGAGAGGAATTAATGATATTTAATGACAGCTTGAGGCCCTATGAATTTAAAATAAACTTGGGAGACCAAATTTTTAATCAAGCCCTCATCAAATCACAATTAAAAGATGGGAGCATCAGATCCTTTGGTGGTTTCTGGAGTCGCTGTGATTTCTTGGTAGACTGTAGAACAAACGGACCTATCTCCAACCAGAGTTCACAACTTGAGTTCTGAAACACCAGGGGCCATAAAACTTAGTTTGATGTACACTCAAATTCTTTATTTTCTTCCAATGGCATGTGGCATGTCCATTCATTTAATGTGGCTACTATGGAGCAAGTTAGGATACTGTTTGATTTGTATCTCCATCTTAACCTGGCAGCCCCCATCAAAGTAATGTTATTTGGCTCCTCCAAAGCAGCCAAGCAAACACAACTGCCAGATGTTGAAAAATAAGAAGATACTGAAAAGTCAACATATTAGTTTACATTAGTCTTTTTTAATCCATAATGGTCAATATAACAAGCTGCTGTTTTACAACATTAGTTCTTCTCCCAATTCATATGTTATTAATTTTACTTATCTCTTAAAATCTTTTAAAATCTATTTATAAAAATTTACACATACACTTAACCTGCTTTAAAACATTGATTGTATCAACATGACAGCAAAAAAAAATCCATAATTGAATAGGCAGTTGTAAAATTTTCAATTCAATAGATGAAACAAAATTATTTCATTTTGCCTCATCCTTACTCCACCTCCCTGTTTGGTCACTAACTTAACTTATGGGAAACAATTTTATTTTTTCCACTCCTGCTAACACATGTTGACATCACACCTGAAAAGTAATGCTCTCACAGCTGTGCTCACAGATCAGGCCTTTAAATAAAATAAGAAGATCCTTTTGAATAGAAAAGTCCTATGAAATTAATCTCCATAAAATGAGACGCTCACTTCATGTTTTAAATGTTACAAGTAATAATTTCAAAGAGGTATAAAAGTGCATATTTATGGCTGAGCCAGAATTCAGTTCTGAGATAAAAATTCGTTTATACAAAAAATAAAAATGCCTAAATTTAAATTTTTCAAAAACCTCTGGAGCTTTAATGTAAAACTAACTAGAAGTGATACATCTGAAAATGTTTTATTTAGATCTGCTGAATCTTTAAAACTTTAAAATATCAAGGAAGATTTCCAAATAGGAAATAAAAATACTACAGTTCATAGTCTGTTAGGTTTTGGAAATATATTTATGTTTATGTTTATGCCTAATGTAACGTAAGTTGATATTCACAAGATCAATTTGTGTATAAATAGAATTACAAAAATAAATATAAGAAAAGCTTTGTACCATTTGGGAGAAAGGAATTAAATTGGGTCTACATGTTAAAAATAGATGAAACATGAGCACTATAAATACTATAACTTTCAACTTGCAGGTAAATTTTTCTGGAAATCTATTTTTGGATAAAATAATTTAATTCGTATCATTTCATTTATGCTACTGGATAAATATCTCATGGATAAAATTTCCAAAAATAGTTTATGAGCCTCAAGTAAAAACAAAGGTATACCAACAAATACACTAAACAGCATTCGTCAGCCCATTCTGGGCAGGTATTTAACTTACTCAGTACAAGTTCTCAGGCAGACCTTCTGTTATCAAGACATGTCAGTCTCCCCTAGAACACTTGAAAAGTATAATCTACCTGAAATCACTAATAATCTTGAACATCAATATAAAAAGACTTCAATAATTAGGTGAAGTCAACAATAGTAAAAATAAATAAATAAATAAATAAAGCCTTTGGAAATACAGTGCCCCTAACAAGTTCTGGTTTCATATATGTCAAAATAAATACTCTTGGGGCTGGGGTGGTGGCTCAGCAGCAGAGCGCTTGCCTAGCACAGGAGGCACTAGGTTCAATCCTCAGCCTCTCATAAAAATAAATAAATAAAATAAAGGTATTGTGTCCAACTTAAAAAAAAAATCTCCATGATATAGACCTGAAATATTCATGGGGTAAGACAAAACAAGAGACAGTGGAAATGATCATAATATTAAAATTTCTATTGTTCAACAAAGGTCAAGATTAGAAATATGCCTTGAAGTTCAAAGACAAAAATAACAAGAATCTTCTGGACCCTCACTGTGAAAACCACCTTGGATTAGAATTAAAATAAGACCCTTGGGTAACTGAATCTTCTGTGGTAAAATGGTTTCCATACTGCAATCAGTTGTCCTATCCGAAGTGACAATATATTCACTCTGACTATATGTTTACACCTTTTAGTATACCTACCAGTATGCTCAATATTCCAGTTTAAAAAAAAAAAAACAGTCTTCCTGTTGTTTCTCCAAACACATCATGCTTTCTCCACCATCTCTGCGGCTTCAGCTGTGGTACCCTTTCTGCATGAAATCCTTCCCAGGGGCTCTATACAGGCACCAATGCTATTGCTAAATATAATTTTTTTTCTGGACACATACATATCTGCTCTCTTCAGAAATCCCCTAATACTTATTTTCTCTCCCATCTTTCCAGTCCACACTATCCTGAGATGATTTTAAGCCTTTTCTCCTGATTATAATAATACTCACATAATATATAGTTTTTTGTACCACATATTATGCTAAACACATTTAACCTTTAAAGCAAACCCATAAATCAGTCTCCAAAAATGTCCATTTTATAGATGAGTAAAGAAACTTAAACAACATGAAAGGGCACAAAGCTCTTAAGCAGTAGAACCTGCACTCGCATCTAAAGGTGTCTACAGAGATCTTATTCTTTTCCACTGTGAAATATGACCTCATGAAAAATACCTGTTATCTTCAACTAGGCTGCAAACTGCGGTCAAAGACAGTATCTTTTACTTCTTTCTGCTTTCCAGTACCTCTTACTACTATTTAGCCCTGTCTTGTACAAGTGTTAAGATCTTCAAGGAGGGAGGCATAGAGAATGTAATGTATCCAGAATATTTCCTTAGGGGTGGGTGCCTATAGATGTTCCATTCTTTTTCTATTTGTGTTCTGCATTCTTAAAGGTCCAGTCGCCTGTCACCTAATGGCAGAAGCCTCTACAAATGGACTTCTTCAGAGGAAAAATTTTTATTTGTAAACTGATTTAATGGTCAATATAACAAGCTGCTGCTTTACAATACTAGTTCTTCTTCCAATTCATATTTTATTAATTTTACTAGTCTCTTCAAATACTTTATAAACAAAACAATAATTTATTTGCTAGTTCTTTAGTAACTTTAATTTGTTATCACCAAGTGGATGAATGAAACAGATAAAGGTACATTTCTTACCATAGTAAGTGCAGTTTTTTAAAAACTGAGACATACACTCATATAACTCTGTGCAGAAAAACTGCAACAAATAATAAAGCAAACAGAAAGAGGGACTTCCTCCTACCCATACTCACAACTGTAAAGTCACACAAAGAAACAGCAATAGAGAGAGGGAAAGGCATTTAAAAGTAAATTAGGACGAAACTAACTTAAGCTCATATAGAAGTCTTCATTACCATGGAAGTCTTTCACTAGCTTCATGATATTTCCGGGAAAGGAACACTACCAACAAAAAAACACTCCTTTCTGCAAGTTCACAGTTAAGTAATGTAACTATTCAAAGACCTACAGTGTTGACCACAATTTTGCAGGAGGATATCAGTAACACTGATAATTCAACCAAGCTTCTGCCACATGGCCGGAGAGTCAGCCAAGCCATTAAGGAGACTGCATTCCTAGCACAGGGAATTAAGTGGGGAGGGTTCCATCATTCCTAATATTATGCATGTTCCCAACACTGGTTCAGGTGATGAACTGCATCAGCTCTTCATCAAATCTGCACTCTATCACTTAAGAAGGCAATTCTCTTCATCTCAACTCCTTTACCTTTCCATAAAATGCAAAAGTGCATATTGCACTAGTGGTATATAATTTAAATTGAAAGAAAAAAAGTCAATAATTTGCTCCACAGTACAGTTTTTTACTGGCAACTTCAATATATCCACCCAATTTTAATCCCTCTATACACATTCCTTAAGTGCAAAACGCAGCTATAGAATCTATAGATTCTTCTACAGGTTTGGGGAGGTTGTTTCTTTAGAAAAATATAAACAGTACAAACCACTGTCCTCTAAATAGCCATTTTTAATTTATACTTACACTATTCAGCCCTAGTGAGACAACTAATATACTAAACAGGCATGGCTGCCCCGCCATGTATAAATAAACTTTTTGGCAGCACTGCCTGCAAAAGGAGAATTGCCACATTACCATTAAGATATGTATCATATAAGCGGTTGGAATATAAGCTAAAGAAAGCAAAGTAAAATCTAGCATTTTGTGGCAATAAGTGATAGAAAATCAAATTTAAAAAAAAAAACATCAATAGTTTCCTCCACAGTATTGTTTTTTTGCTAGCAACTTCAATGAATTCAATTCTGGTCCCTCTATATACACTGAAAATTTAAATTGTTAACAATGGTCCCTGAAGCTAATTCAACTTTTCCGTGAGTGTAAATCACAAACAAAATCACACAGTATATTTTTCTTCCAAAGTCTTCGGGATCCCTATAAGGTGGATGAGAAGGAATAAAGGTATCTTTAAAGGCTATAATGCAGCTAATGCTATCAAAAGCATATATTTACAAGCCTGTGACTATAGCCCCATTTCTCCAAAAACTGTCTAACCATTATCGACCTATGATGAACAAAAGTACATCTCTAGCTCTGCTTCCTATTTTCCCAAATAAATCCACCTTGGTGTTTTGTAATGTAGAGAAAACACTCCATAAATAATACTGTGGTGCACAAGCATCAAAGTTTAGAGAGTTTCTGCCTCTAAAGTAGATGGTGACAGGACCAAGGACACACGGGTTCAATTCCAAGCCAAATATTAGGCGGGTGGTTTGAAAATGTCACTCCTAAGAGGCCTGGGGAAAGGATACAAGCTTCCCCTGCCACCACCCTTTATCTCCCCTCCCTTCTTTCTCTCTTGTTCCCTTCCTCTCTTCTCTTTCGTTGTGGTTTCTCATGGAGACAACAATCAAAGCAGAGAGAGCTGGATTTTAAATTAGTGTGTCACACACTGAGAATATGTAATTCCCAAGAGAAAAAGAAGAAACTGCTGAAAAGGGGTGTGGGGGGGGGGGCTGTTGGCAACATGTCTAAGTGACAACCCTCCCCACCCCCACCCTAATAGAGCAAAAATCCACATATTCTTTTTTGATCCTCTTTTTCCAGTTTCCAGTACTCTAAACAACTTGACCCTTAATCCTAATAATTTAGAGACCTGCAGGGCATCTGCTGTGCAAGAGTATGCCTCTCAGTGTGTATGTGCCCAATTTTCTGGAAGCCCCTAAATCCGGACAGTTGTATCTAGCAGGGATGCTCCGACCCTCCCACCGGGTAAGGGGTGAAAAAAGGGGGTAAAGAGATGCAGACAAGAGGAGAGGGATGCAGAGCTGAGCCTGAGGACGAGTGGGTGAAAGGAAGACGGGGAAGAAAGAAAGGGTGGAAAGGAAGTAGGGCTGGGAGAGAGGAAGAAAGGGATGAAAGAAAGGCTGGAAGAGAGAAAGGAGGGGAGAGGAGAGAGGGATGTTGGGAAGGACGAGGGAGGGAGGGTTGGGAGCTGGGAGGGAGGGGAGGATGG
>NW_026000170.1:5311385-5357020 GCF_001458135.2 Marmota marmota marmota | reverse complement strand
GGCCGGCTCCGCGCCGCAGGTGGGGGGAGGGGATGGCGGTGAAGGGGCAACGCCGAAGGGCGCAGGTGCCGTGTCCATGACAACCGCGTTACCCTTAGGGCGGGGACCAGGAGCTGAATCTCTCCGAGCTGCCAGGCCCACCCCAAGGGACTAGGTTCGCGAGCATTCAGAATTAGTGGCAGGGGGGTGGGTGGAATCGCAGAGTAGAAAGAAGGGACAGCTCCACAGGGTGCTGACACAGGGCAGGAGGAGGGCAGGGCCTGAGCGCTGCAAAGGTAGTGACTGACGCGGGAGGGAGGTTTATTGGGACTTGGGGCCCCGAAGGGAGAGGGATGGGACTTTAAAAGAACCTGGAAGAGGATGAAAGTGTTAAAACAAATGGAATATTTGCTCATTTAAGAAGCCTTTGTTGAATGCTGTCTTTGTGGAAGGCATTGTGATTCATTTATTTGTACTAGATATTCTACTTAAGCTATTTGAGATATCCAGAGTCTGATGTTTAAGATCCGGTGTTTGTCCTCGCGTAGGTTACACTCTACTTGAGGAACTTAAATAGCGAGGACAGGAAGTCTATCCCCTTGCCAGCCACCAGCTGCTGGGGGTTGATAGTGGCGGGATGTAACTGTTACAAAGGTCCTTAGAAGCAAAATGGTACACAGCTACATCAAATGTGAAACATAAGTTACAGTTATCTTTGTTCTGTCATGGTGCCAAATGACAATTTTTGTTTTGTTTTAAATCACAAGAGAAAAATAAAGACAAAGAAAACCTATGGCAGTTTGGTATAACAACTGATGCTGCATTCCCAACATGCCACCTGTCTGGTGTTCTCACCCACTTGCATCGATGCTTTTGTTCATGCAGAGACTTAGACGGCTTTATATCACTTGGTGCATGCGTTTTTTAAATGCTCCTTCATAGTAGTGCATGTCAGCTATTTTTTGCCTTCCCTGTTCCCTTGTTGACTTCTGCAAATGTAGGAAAATTATGTCACACTTCGGTGTCTTTTATTCTTTCTGAGCTATGACTTGAGGGCTCTCCCTCTGTCCATCCCCTCTATCTCTCTCACCCAATATTTTCTTGGTTCTCTTTTCCTTTGTCACCACCACTCTACCAGTTTTGAATTTTCTTGGGAACAGTGAACAGTTTTGAATTTTCTTGGGAACAGTGAACATATGTATGCATTAGAAAAATGTGCTTAGCAATGATGTTTCAGTACCACGGACAGTGACACCGCGTGCTTCTCCCACCCAATTTTCCTTAGGCTCAGCCTATAGAAACAGGATAAAGAAGATAGAGGCTGTGCGTTTCGAGAAATATATGCTAAGCGCCAAAAGATCGGCGCCCAAATATATGAACAGATTGAAAAAGGAAAGGAGACACCGTGGAGTTGACAGGAAGTAAATAGGCCTTCGGATAGATGCACCATCCTACAACACTCACAGCATCTTCCTGGGGGCAAGAGAAACCCTAATTTTAAATGTCCTGAGAATATGGAAAGGGCAAAGTAGTTAAATGAGGTAGAACACTCCCTCAAGGATCGACATTTTTTTATTACTATGATTTTTTATTGTTTGGTCAAGCTGGAGGGAATAAACTGAAAAAATACAGGCCAAAGAGTAATCAGACAAGGTCATGTTTTTAAAGTTCAGAGGATTTATTTATAGTTTTTGCATTGTATTAATTAGGCCAAAATTTATAATTTTACATTTTAATTGACAGCAGACAAGCAGAAAAAATGTAATAGAGACCAAGACTGTCTTTCAAAACTGGATTTCCCTCTTTTTTAAAAATGATTTTCAAAACTAAGATATTATTGAAAGACATTTAAAAGGCACTCATCAAATATTTGTAAGTTTTTCCCATGCACTTGCTTTAAATTAGAGTTGATTTTTAAAAAATAGCATGAAAGCCATCCCCAATTTCTCATACCATTCTCATGCCTCCTTCAAAATGCACCAAAATGTTGCCAGTCAGATAGCCATAAGAAATTACTCAGGCAATGCATTTAAGCAACCAACAGGGAAATTGCGGTTGAGATTTTTGTTTCCTACCACAACAGAATTTACTTACTCATTTATATTTTGAATAAAACGAGCCTCTACCCCTGTCTACTCATATGGAATATCCAGATTGAGCATTACTTTAGTCATATTTATTTTCTTTAATAATAGCCTAAAAATATTCTATAAATAATGTCTATCATTTAATACTTAAAAGCTCTCATTTTGTTTGTTCCCATTTTAAATCAAGGGTATATTTTTTTAACTCTGTTTTAAGACTGCTCATGAATCTGTCTTTAATTTTCTCAATTAAGTGTTGTACTTCATTTCAATGGCATAAACATATACAATGTCCTTCATAAAAATAAGTAGGTTTTCCCTTTCCCCTCAAACCTATGAATATGTTATGTTATATGACAAAAGAAACTGTACATGTGATTTTGTTGATAGAATTTGAGAGGAGGAAATGATCCTGTGTTGTTAAGAAGGATTAAACCTAATTCCATGTGCTCTTAAAAATGGAGAATCTTTCTCTGGCTTGTTTCCCATTCATAGTGAGGATTTTATTCCAACATAAACAACAAAGAATACCATTAAATCTCCAATATTGTGTTCAAATGGAGAAAATACTGTGTGTAATTTAAATGCAATTTAATCTGTAATAGTATAACAACCAGATTTTTAGAAAATACCAACCCAATCCTAAGTAAAATAATTCCTACATTTTATACATTTAATGTCAGATCTGTATATACCGGGACCCTCATGGAAATTCCTCAGTGAAGTCCTCCTGAGCAATTTCATTTTTGATAGACCTTTTTATAGAACAGCTTTAGATGCAAAATCAAATTGAGTGGAAAGTACAGAGTTCTCATATACCTCCTATCCGCACACTCCTACAATTCACTCATTATCAACCTGTCCCACCACAGTAATAGGTTTGTCACAATTGATAACCTACACTGAGACACCATTATCACCAGAGTCCATAGTTTACATAAGTGTTCCTTCTTGGTTTTGTATGTTTTGTGGATTTTGAAAACAATGTAATACCTGGTATCCACCATTATAGTATTATACAAGATAGTTTCACTGCCCTAAAAATCATTTGTTCTCTGTCTATTCATCCTTTACTCCTGAAAAAAAAAAACTGGAAACCATTTATTTTTATTGACTACATGGTTTTGCCTTTTCTAAAATGCCACACAGTTGGAATTATACAATAAATAGCCTTTTCAGTTTGGTTTCTTTAACTTAGTAAGATACATGGGAGACTCCTCCATGCATCTAGAAACTGAGAATAATGCCTGGGACAATAACAAGCAAGATGTCTAAGATGGGTCTAGATGAGATTCACCTAGATCCATCAATAACAAGCCTCAGGCCTACAAACATATACAAATGAACTCCAACAACAACTTGAATGAATCCAGAAATGAATTGTTCACTAGAGCTTTCAGAAAGGAATGCAGAGCTACAGACACTTTGGTATTGGCCTTGGCAGACTCTGAATGGAGAAACCAGTCTCTCCCAAAAGACATCTAAAGTCAGAACTATAAGGTGATACATTTGGTTTGAAGTTGCTAAATTTAAGGTAAATTGATACGATAGAAAAAGAAAGATAATACATAGACATTCTATGAAAATTATCTCATCTTCAAAAATTAAATGGAGTAACTTCATTGGATGACATCTGTAAGTGCTTTGAAATCCGAATTTTACCATATTCTAGCTTGAGACATTGATCAAGTTCTTTAAGGTCTATAAAACTGAGTTTTTTAGTCTGTAAAGTGAAAACAATTTTATCTATATTGCAGACTTTCTTGTGAAAACTAAATAATACTTTTTAAGTTTCAACACTGTTGTCAATAAATGGATGTTAATGTTATTTACTTCCTTTAATTAATATTTCTAAAATGAATAAGTAAATGAGTTGGGCATTCAAATAAGTTTATTGTTCTGAGACTTTTGACCATTTGAATATCTTCCTATTTTCTTTTATTTCTAATTATATTTTTAAAAAAAACAGAAAGAAATCATGTAAAATTTCTCATATTAATTGTGTCCATCCCATCTTCAGCTTCCCTAACAGACCTATATTCCCTTTAAGAGAAAACTGGGGTTTGTATTATTTTTCTATCAATTATCACCCTGGAGCATCTTTTTGCGAACTCTGCTCTGAAAAGGTGGAGTTAGATCTGAATTATTTCAATAGCAAGTGAATGCTTAACCTAATTTAGTTTGGGCAAAACAGAAATTTTAGCTCACGTACCTGGGATGTCTAAAATGTGTCTAGATGAGGTTCACCTAGATCCAAGGAGTCATCAAAAAGACAGAATCATGGAAAAAAACTCCAGTTAGCCTTTCTGAGGCCTTCTCTTCATATCTGAAAGTTTAGTGTGACCAGAGGAATGGTGCACTCACATACCCACATACCCACTCCTATGACCATTTGCAAAAAGAAGAGCAAGTCCCAAAATGAAGAAGGGCATAGAAAAGCGTACTGAATAAAGCAAAATTAAAATTACAGAGCCCATCATTGTGAAGATATTTTAAAAATGGTTTCCATGATAAAATGTAATTTGGCAAGTACAGGCACAATGCATTTTAAAGGTTTCTTTCTTGAATATATAAAAAAATGATAATGTCCATCAAGGTTATTTAAGAGAAATATATCATAGGTAGTGTTTCCCATACTTATTAGATAAGGGAACCCTCTCTCACAAAACATCTTTTTAAAGTTCTAAGGAACATGCTTTGGGAAAACCTGACCTTAGTTTTTACCTTACTCTGCTATTCTTTGATTCTTAAAGATTACTAATGAGTTTTTTTTTCCTGTTCTTCCTTGATTTAAAAACATAAAGTCTGATCCCCACTGCCATTTCTATTCTTATCAAAGTATACATAATTTTAGAATACAAAGGGATTTTAATGATAATTCTTTCCTATTTAGTCTCCTTTTGCAGACAGAGAAACTGACACTCAATGTAATTCCCCCCCCATCATAAAAAAACTAGTTAATTGTTTTATGAACTACGTGGACCAGTTGATGGTGAAGTAACAACTCCCAGATCTCACAGGAGTGTATGATAGCATTATTGCATGTGATTCACTTTCTGTGACAAGCTAGATGAAAAGCCACTACAGGTATCAGGAATCTAATCCATCATCATTATAAAGGGAAAGAAAGCAATTAATTGGTTTACCCCAGAGTGACTTGTGAATTGGACCCAAAGTAGTCATATGACCCATATAACTACAAGGTGCTTCGAAGTACAAAATTAACATGTGCTCAGAAAGCAAGCAACCTGAAATATTTTGAAAGCAGTCCTGACTCCCATAGTGAAAAAGAGTTGGGACAGAATTTCCTGATTTGATGTTTATCGTGTTCTCTCTAGCACTTTTGATTACCAAATATAAGTTGTTGTTGATGCATAATAGTAATCAATTTCCTTTATAGAATATTTACTAGTGTTAGGGACTTTCTTAAGTGCTGTCAGCCTTAATAGGAGATATTACTCAAAATCATCCACAGTTTTAAGATGAGGAATTTGAAAACATAGTGTTTTAATCAAGACTGACCCATAAGTATGAGAAGAAAAGCAGTCCTTACATTTACAACCCTGGATATAAATCTTGCAATAGAGATAGAGTTGGCAAGTGGTGGAGGTTGCTGTATGACTCATGTAGTATGATTCCAGAGTCTACATTACACTTCCCAATGTTCTACTACCTTTCCAGTGATGGAAGAAAAGAGATTCCTTTCTATAAGACAAAACACTAGGTTCCTAATTCAGCCTGGAGGTGACTAAAGAACAGTCATATCATTTTACCTGATAACACATACACCAAAACACTTTGCAAAGGCGCATTAGGGAATTAAAAATAAAGCAAATATTCCATCAATAATTTAAGAGACCTATGCCTATGCATAGATGCTCACACACATATACACACACATTTTCCTGTAATATTTTGTTTGACACGTTCTTTGCTGATTAAAAAATGTAAGGGACACTGAACAAACACATCTCCAATTTTATAAATTCTAGTTTTCCAGAGTCTGTTTGCATTGTGTTTGTTATAATATTCTTACTAAAATCTCAGCCCCAACCTTAAAAACAAATATTCAAAAGCTATGGTACATTGGTTCATTCAATCATTTAAGAAACTTTTGGCTCTTGCATAATGGGAACTGTCACAATCCTCAGTGTTTATTATTCAGATAAAAGTCACAGTGTGTGCCATCAATGATCTCACAATTTAATGGGGCAAATTGACAAGTGTATACTGCAGTATATTGTTTATTGTCATCCAATACCCATTTCCATCTATTCTCAACCTAACAACTGTGCCCCTCGCCACCATGCAGCCCACCTGCTTCATACAAAGTAAACTTCACCTTTCGCTCCATGAAAAGACCTAACCTAAGGGTAATTTCATGAAACTTGTCACAGGTTTTGGTTCAGAAATTCAGGCTGTAGGTCATTGTCACATTTTCATTTGCTGGTCATAATATTTCATATAGGAATTGATATATGAGATGATATTTGGGCACATGGTACAAAAAGACAAGTTTTTGACTGCTTCTGAAAAATATATTTCTTTTATAGAGAACTAATAGAAGAAACACTCACTTTTCTTTGCATCTAAATGGCATACGGGTGTAAAGAAAGGAAACAACAGTCGTATGATGAATGTATCAATACAGATTCAGGTACAAGAAAATAAACTACTACATAGAATTCAAACAAATAGCGCTTAATACAAGATATTGATTACAAGGGTGTTGGAAAGCTTGGGAGGGTGAAAGACCATGAAATAAATCACAGATTAATAATCGAAGGAAACTTCTATTAGGGTGTGGACCATAAGGAAGAAGGTGGTCTTACTAGAGTTAATTGAGGCTGTGCTGGTGGGTACCTCTGAAGAGGGACCATCAAAATCAGTGCTGAAAACATCGGAAAGGGTTACCATTGCTGAAAACAGTCATTGAAGAAGTATATCTATATCCTGACACATTGCTAGAAAGAGAAAGGGCTATAATAGTAGGGTCTTCCTTCTCTCTGTGTGTCTTCTGTAGACATAGCACAAGAAACTAGCTGTAAATGTAGCATATATATATATAGATATAGATAGATAGATAGATATAGATAGATATATCTATATCTATATATATCTATATATATCTATATATCTCTATATATCTATATATCTATATCTATATATATATATATATATATATATATATATATATATATATATATAAATGAGATAACAGTAAAAATCCATGTATCACTCATCCTCAGGCAAAATTCCTCTTTAGCTATGAACCTGTGAAACCAAAAGCAGTTATGTTCTTCCAGAATACAGTGGCAACACAAATATAGGATAGGCATTCCCTTTTAAAATGGAGCATGTAGGAAAGAGGAAGGGGTGACAGGATTCAAGCAAGTCCAAAATATAGATAACTAGACAAACTCCAAGAGAGCATGAGTCTTGAAAATCATCCTCTTTGGCTTTATGTTGTGTCCTTTATGCCCATGGGGATAGTAGTCTCACCTTGTGGATGGACTGGGGTGGTGGTCCTGCCTCTGCAGACATGTCAGGCAGGGGTCATTCACTAGTGCACACTTTCATTTAAACAGTTCTATGGTCCCATTCTGTAGAAACCAAGTTCCAATATTTTCTTTATTCTTTCCCATATTTTTCGCTTTCCCACGTTTCCTCCTGAGATTGCTGATTAAGTCTGTGGTTGATACCCTTCTAATCTCCTTATCAAACAATTGTTTGGCCATACCCTTAGTATTTTCCTCCAAACAGCTTTGTACATTTTTGAAATATAAATAAGATGGACATTTTCTAAATCTTTAAGTTCTAGTTCCTCTTTGCTTAATCGTTTCACCTTGAATTCCCTTTTATCTTCTCATATTTTACTATCAGCAGTTGTGAGAAAGAAAGCAACTTCTCCAACAACTTTCCTAAAAATCTCATAAACTAAATACGAATTTCTTTGCTTACTAGTTCTGCCTTCCACAGAAACTGGAATAGCAATACAACTCAGTCAAGTTCTTTGCCACTTCATAACAGGGTTTTCTTTTCTTCTGGTTTTCCATAATTTATTATTCATTTCTGTCTGATCTCATGACAATGGCCTTTACCATCCATACCTCTACCAATATTCTGTTCATAATTACTTATGCATTCTTGAATAAAATGGCAGCTCTCCAGATCTCTATTCTTCCTGAACGCTCATCAGAATCATCTTTAAAAGTTCATTCACAAAATCTCAACTTCTTCCAACAAGCACTTCAAAAATCTTCCAGCCTTGATTCACTACTTAGTTTCAAAGCGAGTTCCACATTTTTAATTATTTATTAGAGAAATAAGGTACTAGTCAAGAATTCTGAAACTATATAAAAACACAGAACCACTGATCCAAGAAACTCATAAAACATCAAATATATTTATACACATACACACACACAAACACACACAAACAAAATCATGTTCACTAATGAAAAAATAATAATAATAAAAGTTCTTTAAGTCAGCTAAAGGAAAAAGGTACACTATGCACAGAATAGTAAAGAAAAATTGCAGAATATTCACATCAGAAATTGTATTTGCCAGAAAAATAATAAAATGGCATTTTGAAATGATAAAAATAAAAACTGTCAACCAAGGATTCTGTACCCAGCAAAAATATCTTTCAAAAGTAAAGAATCAGCAAATACTTTTTGAAGCAAACAAGAACTGAGAAAACTTATTGTGGACTTACCTTACAAAAAATGTCAAAGAAAAACATACCAGGAAGAAGCAATAAAATTTTAAATCAAAACTTGGTCTATTGAAGAAAAAGAAGAATACTGGAAATAATACAGAAAAAATTAAATGTTAGATTTGTTTTTTTTTTCTTATTTGCAAGGTTCTAAAACAAACCGGTCCAATTAAATTTACATAATGATTTGACTTATTTCTGTGCTTTCCAATAAGACTAGCCCTCTGTAGCTATTGAAATGAAATGTGCCCACTATGACTAAGGAACTAAATTTTAATTTTAGTCTTTAATTTCAACCTAAATTTGAGTAGCCATATGTGGCAAGTGCCTACTTTATTAGATTGTGCAACTCTGAAAGAGAATTGATTGAAGCAAAAAAAAAAAATAGCAAATGTGTTTGTAGCACATATGAAACAACAATAGCACAAAGGGAAGGATTAATAGAAAACATAATATTATTTGAAACTTATAATCAAAACCTGTATTAAAATGTTCAAATTATGTATTCCAGCTTAATTTATGAGTGAGATAAAAAAAATGTCTCTCAAGGGGGGAAGGAGTTTTTAAAAATAAGTCATTGTACAGTTGTATAATAGAGTAGTATTCAGCAATGAAAAGAAACAAACTACTGACAAACAATTGGATAAATCTCAAAAGCAACATATTGTATGAAATAATTAAATGTTCAAAACTGTAGGCTGACCTTTATATGACATAAGGGAAATAAAAAAGTTAACGTGCAGAGAAAGATCTGTTATTTTTAGGGATTGCATATGGGGGAGGGAGGGAATAAACAAACAGTGAAAGATAAATATTACTATAATTATATGTTAACTTAAGAGAGAAAACTGTATTATATCTAAAGTAAAAAGATTTATAAAACAGAACAATCTTTATATTTTGTTTAATGTGTATTAATTAAACTCCTTTTTAATGATCATAATGTGTAAGACAATTAATTTTTTGAAAATATTATCATGAGTACAGAATCAGAAAAATGTTTTTAAATATTATTTTACATTTTTCAGTTAACTACCCCATAGGTCTACTTGGGTTGGTAATCTAGACATTCCTTTTCCTTGTTGTTCTTTCAAAAAATTCACCTCACCCTTCTGTGGTGCGTATTTTCTCCAGTTGCTTTTATCCACCACTCTAATCCAAAGTACAGACTTTCTCCAGTGGTTATGTGTGAAATTCTTTTAGCTCTTCATGAATAATATGATATGAAAGAAAATACATTCAGCCACATCAACTATAAGGGGCCCTGTTTATTTACTAATAAGAATGAAAATATAGGAATGTTACAGAGAACACAACATATCCCTAAATCTAAAACAAGTAAAGACTCTGAAGAATTCTCCTGCAAAGAAATCTTTCTTCTTTGGTTTGTCTCAAAATTTCCATAGAATTTTTCACCTTGAAATTTTTTTTCAGTCAAGTTTATTTCTTAGGACTCTGTGACATACACTGTAGGAAATGCCTAAGATGTGTTCTTTTTACAGGTTATGAATATAAAGATAAAAACCTCCATCTGGGAGAGAAACAGGGCCAGAAACTTGTTTCCTAGATAGAAATAGCATTTTTCCCTTTGTTCTGGTACAAGTCCAGGAAGAAAGGGAAAGCAAGTGGAGCCAGAGGTAACAGAAGTTACTCTCATTTCCCCCCCGCATAGAGCACCCATTCAGTATTCTTATTTCATGAATGTACCGTATGTGCTATCTCCAAAAACAGTAGATGTGGTTTACTCCTTTATAGAGGGCGACATTCTAACAGAAAGCATTCAAGGAGAGGGAAAAATTCCAAATGAAAGTATAATACAAAGCATTATAAATACTACAAAAAACTTTCTTGGTATAAATATTGTCAGTATCTTTCAACTACTACTCTAATTTTTAGCATACAGTACATAGTTTTTCATATTTAAATATATATTTTACTGCATATAGAAATCTTTAATTACATTAAGCAGAATATCCTGCTTATTCTATTTATTCACTATTAAGCATATAAGTCTAAAGGTACCTTGAATCAGATAAAAAGTTAACTGTCCACAATCTACCTATTTGTCCATTACTATGCTAGGCAATACTCTATATCTATGAAGATTCTGAAGTACAGAAAGGAAAAGCTAAAATAAGATGGATGAAGGGCACTTAACAACCCTTAGTTGAATGCAATTTTTGAGTTCCATATACTGGCAAATTTATTACTGTAGAAAAATTAATTTAATTGCTAAATTCAATAACAATATAAGTTACTGAAATGATGCCATTTATGGAATTGATACTAATATCTTACCAAAACTTCAAACTATTTATTGAAGAGTCAGTAAGGAGAAACTAAACCCAACATCGTCCATTGTCAGACCAAGTTAAGAAGCAAATGTAAAGATAAGCTAAAAAAAAACAAAAAAAAACAAAAAAAACAGAACAAAGATGTGGAATGAAGATGGCAGGAATATCTTGCACAGCACCAGGAACACCATTCAAACCATAAAGGGATGACTAAGAACAAAGCTCAGCTCTTCAGGAATATGAGAAAAGAATCTGGTAGAGCCAGAATCCTAAAGTATGAGCATGAATGTCTTCTCAGGTTCAGAGACCCACAAAAGGAACAGTGGAATCCTAAGTATCCAAGAGACCTGGGTAGAAGGGAACCCAAGTTGCAATCTGGCTATTTCGTAGGGGCAGAATATGTTTGAGAGTCTTTTTAAACTATGTTTTCATTAAACCAGTCTTGAGTCATTCAGTAATAGTAGTAGTGAAATTTTCAGATCTCTACTACTAAATGACATTTAAATCCAGATATTATCAAGGGCTATGGGATGGGGAGGAAACATGATTGGTTGATGGTGCCTCATCTAGATGAAGAACATATATTTGGATCCATTCTGTTGTCTTTGGTTCCTGCCAACATAAGTCCTGCTTCACCTTTCTAGATCATGTCATCTTTTTTGATCTTGGCTCATACTTGCTTCCCTCATTCCATCTTGACACTCTCCTCCCTGCAGTTTCTGTGCTGAGATCCTTTGCCTTACCCTTTGGCACTGGAAGCCACTGGCAGTCTCCCTCACTACCTTCACAACCCATTCAGATCGCATGGTACTTTTATCTGTACTCAACACTTAACTGTAGGAGATCCAAAGCTTCTCTCAGAACTAGAAACCCAAGAAGATATCCTGATTGCCCTTCCTATGACATCCTTCAAAACAATCTCCATGAGAAGACAGAATAAAAGCTTTTTTAAAAAAATCTATGTCCCTTGAATATCAAGGGGACATCTATTATGACATCCCTTGACTAATTGTGAATGGTGAGAGGATTGAGTTCCTTGCATTCCAACTCCTTACTTTACTTCTCAGATTTCTGGTATATGTGTAAAAGAGAAAAGAATAAGAATGTATTAAAAACATATTCTGTTGGTATCGTCTAAGCAATTTTTGCTGTTTCACAGCTCCATGATGCCTTTGGTGACCTACAAGTCAAGAATCTCATCTTTGATCATTGACCTGTGAGCTTGCAACTCCCTCTGTAGTTAACAGAAGACCAAGCTGCTAGATATGAATGGTAGTAGGCACAAGGGAGAAAAACAAAATATGCCAGAACTACTGTTTCAAATAAATGAACAAAAATTTGTGGGACCAATGTACTAGTCCAACTGGTGGAATGCAATTGTAAGGCAATTTAATTTTCTTCCCATATTCTTTCTTTAACAGTAATCAGAACATCTAGTTTTGCCCTATCAATGAAAAGGCTGAACATTTCTTTTAAGTTATTCTTTTTTATTCTGGTTGTATACAAAGTATATTCACACCAATT
The DNA here is from genome assembly GCF_001458135.2 of Marmota marmota marmota. Classification (NCBI taxonomy): domain Eukaryota; kingdom Metazoa; phylum Chordata; class Mammalia; order Rodentia; family Sciuridae; genus Marmota; species Marmota marmota. The sequence continues at coordinate 5,344,418 of NW_026000170.1, read as the reverse complement.
CCTGTCTTCATACATGTACTTTGGATAATAATGATCATCACATTTCACCATCATTTTTAACCCCATGCCCCCTCCCTTCCTCACCAACTCCTCTGCCCTATCTAGAGTTCATCTATTCCTCCCATGCTCCCTCTCCCTATCCCACTATGAATCATTCTCCTTATACCAAAGAAAACATTCAGAATTTGGTGTTTTGGGATTGGCTAACATCACTTTAGCATTATCTTCTCTAACTCCATCCATTTACCTGCAAATGCCATGATTTTATTCTCTTTTATTGCTGAGTGATATTCCATTATGTATATATGCCACAAATTTTTTTATCCTTTCATCTATTGAAGGGCATCTAGGTTGGTTCCACAGTTTAGCTATTGTGAATTGTGCTGCTATAAACATTTTCAAGCAATGTAAAGTCACAAATTTCAAAAAATATCATAATCTCACATTGCTACTTAAAATACCCAATCCTTTATATTAAGACAACTTCCAAATTCAATTAAACTAGTTCCCCTCTCTCTTTTAACTAAATATTACTTCAATTGCAAAGAATGAGTGATAGTTTATTTCTGCTCTATAGCTAATTCTTCTTATCCCAGATTCCAACCCTTTGGAGCATAGGAGCCTTGAAGAAACCAGCTAGACATTTACCAAACCCAATTCTAGGAATCCCTCTTCTCTTTTTCTAGTTGGCGCCATATTAGTAGTTTTCCCTGATGGCATGAAAGTGGAAGGAATAAATCTTAGGTTGTTTAGTGAGGGTCTTGTGTGCCTCCCCTATGCTCTTTCTGTCTCCTGGTCAGATGTAGAAAACCCAATGGAGGAGTCTAAGGCAAAGTCAATAAATAAAAGGAGGCTGATTCTGTTAATGGTCTGTTGGAAGGAAGGCCATCAACACCTAACAGTACTGTCATGGGAATAAGAAATAATCATTGTCTTGTTAAATCACATAGATTGATGGTTATTTCTTATGGCTGCTCATATTGCCTACCCCAGTTAGTACTGGGAGAGAGGCAGATGAGAAATTAAGGCATGTTTATACTTTGCTGGCACAAGTATCTTAGAAGATACCTCTGGGGAATTGCTTCATATCTCTTGCTAGCAGTTCTCTTGACTCAGGGGATGTATTCTCCTCTTACTTATTACTTTGTCTACATCTTTTGGGAATCTACAATAAATTCAAATTCTCCCTTCTGATGCTTGCCTGAATATCTCACATAGTATCCACATTGTTCTGCCTCACACATGCCCCATAACCAACCCACTAGAAATAGTCACATATCATTGGTTCCAATAAATTCTGAAAGAAAAGACAAATACCATAATTTCATCTTCATTACCTTCATTCTCCCACTTTTCTTTGGAGCAGCTTCTCAGTCTGATTTTACCTGTTGGATTTGCCAGATAGGAGTCAGAACCAACCTAATATATCCTAATGTATCCAAATACAAATACAAAATTTGTATTTGGACAAATTTTGTCCAAATTTGATAGTAAGAAATGTTAGTGTTTCCTTTCAATATTGTTTAGTCATCTTTTGTTGATGCCTTCTTCCTGAGGCTCATTGAGAAAATGTATTTAGTTTTATTTAAGGGGCTGAAGTTGTAGCTCAGTGGTAGAGTGCTTGCCTAGCATGTGTGAGGCACTGGGTTCGATTCTCAGCAATACATTAATAAATAAATAAATAAATAAAATAAAGGTATTGCATCCATCTACAACTAAAAAAATAACTTTAAAAAGATTGTTCAAGGTGACTTCTTTTGTGCCTGTTTCAATGAAGTTCATGGATCCCTCTCAACAGATTTGATCTGAGGGACAGAATGTTCTATTCCAGGCACCTTTATGGTTTGGATTCACAAGACATGAGCATTCTCCTCAAAATGTCATCTTCACACCACCATCAACACTTCTAAACCTTTTTGACTTGATGTGAGGTAGTCAAGAGTTGTGTGAACATTTCTTCACCTATACTACTTGGAAATTTCCATTTTGATCGACAGCTTTCCTTGCAATGTTATATTTGTTGCATTTTCCTATCTCAAGTGAAATTTTAAATACATATAATTACACTCACCTAGATGTAGAATGCCAGAACTCCCAGTGATGTCCTGTCAGAACTCTCTAGATACTATGGGGATCATCATCCGACATTCCATGTTGCATATATAAAATGCAGTTCTTACTTGATCCTATTCTATTTTATTCTCTCTACTTCTCTCTCTCTCTCTCTCTCTCTCTCTCTCTCTCTCTCTCTCTGTATGCATTTAGAAAATTGATTTCTTCCTGATAATCTTTATATTTAACCAGAATATTTCAATTTAAAGACTCAGATTTTACTTCACTTTAGGAAAATTATCTTCTATTATCCTTTAAATTATGAGTTCTATTATATTCACATTGTACTGTCTTTCTGGAAATTCTAGTATGTAAGTATTAAGAGTCTCAGCTACAGCTACAATTCTCAACTTTTTTCCATTTCTTTTTATTATTCTTTTGAAATCTTAGACAATTATTCAAGTTAATTTACTAATCTCTTTGTTAGCAATTTCCATTCTGTTCATTGTATGTGTTTCTGGTTAATTTTAGCAAAAACGTTTCATATTAAACATTCTGGTACTTTAATTTCTCCTTTTCAGTGACCACATAATCTCTTCAAATGTAATAACCCCTTAAATCTCTTTGAGGATATAAATTATGATTTTCTTGAAGTTTGCAACATTAACCCTGTGTTTTCAAGGGATGTTGGAACTCAGTGTGACTATTGCTCCCTTCCTTTTAGTTGATTATTCTTTTACAAACTCTGATGATAAATATTATATCATCTGATTATATACCTACTTCCAAATTAATGTCCTTAATATAGTTTTAAAAAATGAGCCTAAGGCAAAGTGCCTATTATCTTTTATTTCAATGGAAGTAATAAAATTAATTCCCAGTACTGCAAAAGTCACTCATTTTTCATATGATAAAAACTTTTTAAACTTAATTATGAATAAAGTAAATACTAAAAGCACTCTCATAAGCACTGATTAGATGTGATTATAATTATTTAATTTTAAAAATCAAATAGGCCACATAAGATCATCCTAATTTGCACTCTTAAAAAATGCATCCTAAACATATATCCCTTTGAATATATGTTTTTTTAAAAAGACAACAAAAAGATGATCTGGCTGCTATTCTTTCTTCTTGTCATGATTCATGACCCTCTGCTACTTGCTTTCCAAAATGTCAATAATCTGCAACAGGAAACTTCTGCTAAGTCAAGAGAAGGATAAATCAGGTGTGCTAATACAGTGGGAGAAGACAGTGGGAAAATCATACCAAAGATTTAAAAAGTACTTAGCAATAATGGATTGTACACATTAAATGTTTATTGACAAGGTAGATCTCATATTAAGTCTTCTTAACGCCCATCCACTCATACACACACGCAAACACAGCAAAACCCAAAGGAGCATAAAGAAACTCTCAGTGATGGATATGTTTATTACATTGATTGTGGTTAAGGTTTCACAGGCATATGCCCATGTTAAAACTCATCATGTAATATATACATTACACATGTGCAGTTTTGTAAGATAACAATTTTACAACAATAAAGTTGATAGAAATAAATAGACTTTATGAAACTTAGGAGGAAAAAGAAGAGGAGGAAGAAAGCAAGGACAGCTGGAGGAAGTGTATCCTGAAACCCCCTCTCATCTACTGAGTGTCCCCTGACACACTTGAGGGCAGAGTCTGTTTGATTTGATAAAAAGTTAAGAGAAGGAGGAGAAACAACTGAAGAGAAGGCTGGGATTTATCATACGGAAGAGGCCCAATACAGGTTACCTTGCAAAGAGAACTCTTAAACATGCTAGAATAAAGCCAAAGTGAAAATGGCATTTCCACTCTATTGAGCTGAGGAGACCATGATATGGCATAGATTCAAGTAAGATTTTATTACTCATAAGGAGAAACTCTTATGTATTAAGTAGGCAAATGAGTATTATAATGGATGTCATAATGGATTTATTTCAGAAGATTCAAAATAATAGAAAGGTCATCAGGACTTTCAAAGGAAGCAAACAAAAACTAGTTTGGTGATTTTAATCTCTAGATGACATCAAAAGTCTTAAAGGATTAAGAGTTCAAAAATTAAAGGAGACCTACATTTCCTGGGAGAGATTCCCCCACCTTTGGCACGTGTGCACACCCCTCCGGACACACACACACACACACACACACATAGAGGGACAGAGATTTTTTTCTTCTGAGCTCAAACCTAGTGGGAATAGCTTCATCTTTCAGAGAGAGAGCTATGCATTAGGGATTTTGAAACAGTGGTCTGGTTCCTGACTCAAGCCCCAAAACATAAAAGATTAGGCATTGTGTCTGTTCAGCTATTCTGATGGCACATTAGGATCAGCCTGGATTTCCAAATTACATGCAGGCAAAGAGTTTTCTGTGAGCTGGATATAGATCATGTGCCCAAGAATGACAACATCAGATTTTTCTAGTTTCTGTCTAGAGGAAAATCAGGGAGAGGCAAAAGATACCTTGATAGACAAAAGCTAATTACATTGGGGGACTAAAGAAGGAACCATTAGTAATCCACCATAAAAAATGAAATCCTTTATGCTGAGCGAACTGCAGACTATGAGAATGAGGGAACACTGATCTTATCAATCAGAGAAGACTAGAACCGTGGTTCTCAGCCAAGGGCAACTTCATGCCCAGAGGATATTAGGAAATGTCTAGAGACAGTTTTGGTCACCCTTAACTTGAAGAGTTCATAGACAGTTCTTCTGTCACTTAGTAGCTACAGGTCAAGAATTCTGCTAAAAGCCTACAATGCAGAGGACAGTCCTTTCACAAAGAATTATCTAGCAAAATGTCAATAGGACAGATGATGGGCTGTGGCTTTGCTCTATGTATTTTCATGTCTGAATCCAGTCACTTTCTACATCATCGCCACGGCAAAGCAAAAAGAAATATATTGGGCAAGACACTAATTTTTAAAGCGTCTGATAGAAATGACATGCATCTTCTTTCCATGTTCATTGACCAAACCAGTTGAGTCCTCTTGTTTGGTTAAAGTATATTTATGATTTCATAACAACTTACTCAAAAACTTAATGAATTATAACAATAGAGACTTACTACCTACTTGTTTCTGTGGGTTAGGAATTGGGCATATGATGACTGGCTCCTTTTCTTCAGGATTTCTCCTGAAGTTCTCTCCTGGGTGAAAATCAATGTGCTAGCCAGAACCACAGTCTTCTTGAGATTCAAATGGACAAGATGTGCTTCTGAGTTTACTTGCTGGTTGCTGGGAAAATCCAGTTCTCTATGGGCTATTGGACTAGGAGACTCAATTTCTTGCAGGCCTCTGGCTAGAGGTAACCATAAGTCCCTTGCCAGCTGTCCTTCTCCATCAAACCAAGCTCACGAAAAGAGCCAAAGATATAATAACATTTCAAGAAATTCACTAGTTTCATCCCACAGCTAAAGGGAGGAAATTATACCAGTTACAGAATACCAAGAACAGGAATCCTTAGGGGCCATATCAGGAGATGCCTATGGCACTTTAACATTCTGGAATTCTACAGGGTCTGATGTATAAATGTTCATAGGAAGGATCCATGTGGCACCAAACTAAAACGCTTTGTGAAGATTAATGAGACCTACCTTTCAAAATGTTTCCACTTTCCTACTTCATCAGGCCCAAACTTGGGGAAGAATAAAATTCTATTGTTAATTCACGGTTTTACATTTGTGATATATTACATTGAACTGGAAATATAAATTTTTGAAGTGAGAGATGAAACTAAACTTTATTTCACAAAGCGACCAGAGGATATTATGTCATCTAAAAGCCATCAGAAGGGTTATAGGGCCTCCCAAAAATTTCACTCAAGGGAATAATATAAACTCATATTACAAGAACAAATTTAAAGATAGTGAAGGCCAACAAAAAGTTATACAATATCCCATGAGTTCACTTGTTCATTCATTTATTCAACAACTTCATAATGACTATGTATTATGTTCCTGGATTAACTCAGACATAGAAATGCATAAATGAATAAAACACCAAAATTCTTGCCCTCAGAGAGCATATATTCAGCTGGAGTTTAGAGAGGTAATAGAACCTGAAAGAAATCACTTAAGTATATAATATTTCAAATGGTGAAAAGTATTATTAAGATTAATAAAAGAGGAAAAGAGACAATGCTGAGACATTCAGGGATGAAATTTCCCCTAAAAATGATGAAACTATGAACTATGTAAATATCTGAAGGAAAAGCATTCAGTATAATGCTTATATAGTATTCGAAGGAGCTACTTTGAATATCGCCAAAATAAAACAATATATAATTCCAATGAGCAAGGGACTTCCACATTTAAAAATGCATGTGTGCTTTGTTTGTAAACAGTGGCTGACAGAATTTTATGAGTAATTATGTAAATCACTGATTCCTTTTGTAGACCTGCCTTGAATTAAGAGCGTGACAAATTGGGGTCAGATGACTGCCTCCTACCCCTGGCTCACATAGCTAGAGAGAAACAAAATATAGGATTTCTATGCATGGAGCTTCAAGCAATAAAGATAATAAAATAAAATAAATGTATTTTCTGCTTTCAATATGATTAGTCTTCCTCTCAGGGTACTTACCTGCTAGAAGTAAGTAGTCCAATTGAACTTCCTCTGAGTGAGCTTTCATACACATTTCTTTGGCTATCATAATAGGAATTTGAGAAACAGGAAGATGATAAACACCATATAAGTCATACTGCATTTTCTAAAACATGTACTGTTGTTACACAAAAGAACCAGAAATAGAAGAGATATACCATACATCTCCATGTCTTTCTCCATCTTTGTCTCTAGCTATATTAGTATTATAAATGAATATTTATAGAAATAGACCAAATGGTAAACATTTTTTACTTTGTATATGGGATAATATGCTCCTTTTTTCACCTATTTGTGTATTTAAATTTTCTCCTATGATCAAGGAATGCTTTTATATAAAGAAAAAACCAATAACATCTTTCTTTTAATTTCAACAAATAATAGAATCACAGCATGCAATTTATCTAGCGACTGTGCATCTAATAGAGGAGCTATTTAAACTAAGGGGAGACTGGGAAATCAGCAGCTACTAAAGATTCAAAGTGTTGCCACTCATGCTTAACAAAAAAGAAAAATCTGTCTATCTAGCAAATTAGCACACTGTGCATTATGTACAGTACAAATATTTTTTGGAGGGCAAATAAAAGAAACTATGTTTTATACTGCTTTTAAGTTTGCAAATTGCTGTGACATTCATTTTATCTGATCATCCTAATGACCATATTGAAATAAAGGCAGGGTTTACTATCCCTGCTTGAATGAGATAAAGAAGAACACAGCATTCCGTGATGTGCACTGACAGCAGCAAAGCCACAACTCTGACTGCCCAGAAATTGCTTTCTCTACTTGACAACCTTGACTTTTATGCCTGGGTAGCCTGGACAGTGTCCTGAAGGAAGCAAAAATTCCCCCAGTAACTCAAGTGGGTCTTGTGACTAGTACAAGAAACATCTCTCCTTTATTTCTGTCCTATGGATCTCTTTTCGGGTTTTGAAATATGATTTTCATGGGAAAAGCTTCATGTATAGTCCTTTCTTTCTAAATAAGAAGTTAATAACTTTTTTTTCCTTTCTGGATATATTATAACCTATCTATTTCCTAAATTAAAAAATATGGAACTCAGAAAATATGATGAATTTTTTTGTGACCATGTTAGTGGTGCAGCATGGAATCATTTTTGACCATGAGAAAGTGAGGACTCAATTTGGAATCATTAGCATTTGAGTAAATGTAAAAGATGATTTAAAATAATTTGATTATTTGATTTGATTGATAAGCTGAAAATTCAGTCAAGAATAGTATACTAGTATACTATTCTTAGTATAGTATACTAGTATACTATCCTTAAATTGCTGCTATAATTTAAGGAGATATGATTTTAAGACTATTTTGTAGCAATAATATTGAATAAAAGTAGCAAATCATATTGCCTATAGGTAGAAGCAGAAGGTATACATTTACTTTGTAGAGATCCTGCTTAATTATCTAGATTAATAAGAGGAAACATTTATGAGTAAATAAATACATTTAGTACTAGTACTTTTTACATTTTGCAGCTGGTATTCCAAAATAGTTTAACTGATACACTAACATGTAACTACCTAATTGGAGATTTAACCAGTTTCAATTATCATGATGTTGTATCATTAGATTTGACAAAGAACATAAATTCAGCAAGAGGCTGAAAGCAAGACTAGAGGAAAGGAAGATGGTGAATATTGTATATATTGCCAAATAGCTACCTTTAATTCTCTGAGTCATAGCTGGTTTGATAGATGGTCTCCTAAAATGCAATCTATCAATTCCTACTTTCCCATGTATACATATTGCTTCTCACATAAAAAATAGAAACTAATTTCCCTAGCTTTAGATCAAGGGATGACCTGAAAGCTCTGCTGGATCATTAAAATTTAGTGAACATTCTGGGACTAGTGAGTCTAACTCATAAGAGGGCTTACAACTTCCTGTAGAGCCTCTTGGAGCACTTATTTTGAAATCATTTGGGCCCAAGTCACCCAGAGATATCTTGTGCAAGTGTTCCAATGAGCAGACCCAGATGAATTCTCAGGCTACAGCCAGCATCTATGAGTCAGCTATCTTGTATGTTCAACCCCTTTTGAACCTTCAGGTGACTCCCGCCCTAGCCACCATCTCACTGCAACTACATGGAGAAAATTCAAGTAAGGACCACCCAGCTGAATTCAGTCAACCCAGAAAACAATGAGAGAATAAGAAATAGTTACTTTAAGTCACTATGTTGGGAGGTGGTAATTTTTAGGTAGCAATAGATAATCAAAAGAATGGAGTGTGAATATTATGCAAATGAGAACTTAAAAAATAAAGCAGGATTTTCCATAGCAAAGCACAATGAATGCACTTGGGCTCAGCTTCGGATGCCAGTACTTAATGATTTAAGGATCGATAATGTACTTTGTGATCCTGTTTCCTCATCTTTAATGTGAAAGATCTGAGATGTTAAAAGGAAAGACAGTGGAGCTGTGTGTGGCCCTTTGTCAGGCAGAATTCTATTTACCAGCTTAGGTTAAAAATGATGATCAAGCAGCAAGCTTTTGAGGACAGAAATGATAATCAGGCTGAATCAAATGTATGAAATATGATATGTCAAGAGCTTTGTAATGTTTTGAACAACCAATAAAAAAAAAAAAGAAATGATAATCAGGAACCAACATAGTATGGCAATGACCTGTTAAAAGTAACTTTTCCCCTGAATATCTAACAAGGTTGCTAGGCAGGTAGGCTGAAGTATGAGGTAGACATTGTTCATCCATTTAGCTCTGTCAGAACCTTGTTGATTTCAGAGTACAATCAATTATCATCTTCCCACTGAGTCCTTCTCCTCAATGAATAATTCCTTGACATTATTTTAATCCTATAAAGATTTTATTTGACTTTGTTCCCATTTTATTGTTTCATCACTTTCTTGCCCTTCAGAAAAAACTCTCCCTTCTTTCCTCACATCAGATTTTGGCCAACATTTTCTGTTCCAATTCAAGTTCCAATAATTGTTTACACAGTCATTGTTCTACTGAAATTGCATGTCCAAAGTTATCCGTAATATTTTATTGGCTAGATCTGATTAATAACCTTTTCTTTCTTTGTCACCTTCTACTTTATAGCACATGATGGGGTTGAGAGCTTCCTGTTCTTCATTCCTTCTTTTGTTGACATCATTGACACTTCCACTTCTGGGTCTCTTTGTTTCCCTCTGACTGCTTGTTCTCTGTCACCTGCGGTGTCTCTGTTGCTTTCTTAAAGGTAATCACGTTTCCATGTCCCATTGATTCTCTTTCCTTCTCTTTCTCTCAGTGTGATCTCTGTCCTGTTACCCACTCTCATGAGTTCTTCTAGAAGGATGATGTACTAACATCAACATCTGTCCTCTTTCCTGAACTTTAGGCACCAGATATGTCCAGAAATGACCGTTTAGTCCCAAGAATCTGGAGCCCTATGAGACTGGTATAGAGGTGGTAGTATAGTCAAGAGATTCAGGGATGCCTAAATTACTTTTTATCCAACCCTTATTCCTCCCCAGAACTTCACAGAGGAAAGACTTATTTACATAAGAATTATTTATTTACATGAGAATAATTGCCAATGAGAACCAAGGCTGCACTTAGTTATTATGATCTAGGCCTACCCAGACAATGCAGGGCTTTCTGGTAAACAAGGCTTAGGGCTGAGGTATAAGAAAATACTGAATCTTACCTTCAGCACTATATTTAAACAATGTGTTCTTTTCTTTACAGAAGAGAAAGAACGAGGTACTTTCATCTAAGTACCAAGGAAGCAGACTCTGACTTAGTTTGCTACTACTATCACATGAATGAAAATAAATGCTAGAGAATTAGAGAAAGAAACGTAGACAGAGTGAGACATGCCTGTTTATGAACCTCTGGTCCACTGTAACCTAATTTGTAAGTATCTGTGACATAGTTATTACACTGAAGTATGACTCAAACACACTAGTATTCCTTTTAAGAGGAAGTTGGGTAAATGGAGAATGTGCATGGACAAGAGAACAAGATCATCTCCTGCTTCCTTATCCTGGTTCTCTCTGTAGGCAATGTCCATACTTGTCCATCTCATTGTCAGTGTAATTTTCAGTTTGTGCATCGATCCCTGCCCTGTACTCTGCTGTTTGCTTGCTTAATATTCTAGGACTGAAGCCCAGCTCACTCATCTGGTAGCCTAGTTCTTGCCAATTTCATCAATAAAAAATGCTGGCTGTTTTCTCTAGCATTTCTAACCACTTTGTAGAAATGTATTCTAATTCTATACAAGTATATTTTCTGTTATCCCTCCTATCAAATTAGAATTCATGGTTATATAAAAATAAGAAAGTTTGGTGCATTCTTTGACCCTTTGTCTTGAAATACTTGAATGTCCTTATGAATAATTCTATGTCTAGGTTGGGTTTTTAATTCACCCTGGGGAGTGAAGCTCTGCTACACCTCTGCAGTATGATGCCTCACATCCCATCCTGAGTCTTTGATGATAATAAACACAATGTGAGTCAACTGGGCTCCAAAGAATCACAGAAAACACTTCCACTTTAAGCTGCATCAATGTGCTAGGCATTTAATATTTTGAGATTTGAAATAGGGTTTCCCTTCTGCTCCCAGTGACTTCTATACTTAGAACATGACCACCCACTATTTAGACAACTAAATGATGAAAGACTTACTGTTTTATGAAAGTATTGTTACAAGAGAATACAGGAAGAAAATAAATGTGATCATTGATTTTTGCAGTTTGTGAGATGTGAAGATTTACATTTTTGAAACATCTCACAACTTAGGCCTTAAAGTTCACCAGAAATCACACATTTTGAAGTAGGCATACTTATTCAAGGGCTTTTATTTTTCTGATGATCTTCAGATATTTCCTCATCCTTTAGAGGAATAAAAGATTGCAAAAGAAATAGATAGGGAGGGAAATCTTGTAATAGCAGTAGTTGGACAAACACTTCTCAGCAGCCCAGGAGAATATGACTGTGGTGTCCCTTCCTGCCTTGGTATATGACAGGAGGATAGTGGTAGCAGATATAGCAATATGTGCCTGCATGGCACACACCATTTCTGTAAAGCTGAGGGAAATTATTATCAGAGGAAGCTTCCTATCAAAGCATAGAAATGAGTAAAACCTCTCCAAATTATGGAGGCTCTAGAGGAAAGGTGAGAATAATCTTGAGTTTATTAACTTATATTCTCTAACATTTGTTATCTGCCTACTGCATAGTATAAATTTGGCTTCTTATAAGTTCATTATTTCATGTTTTTTTAATTCTAAATAGTATGCATTTTATTTTTAGTTCAACTTACATAAATTTTGAAGCTCATGATAAAGTGAGTATTTTTAAAAGGCTCAGTGTGGCAGACTGGGCAGTTAAAGAACCACTCTTATGTCTGCCTCTTTGAGTCTCTTATGCAACTAAAATCTTAGTTGTAATCTTGGGTAATTTGAAGAATATGGACCATCTTTGTTGAAAAAACCTCTCCAAATACCAAGAATATTTAGATTTAGATAGTTATAGTTAGCAGAATTTTAGCACAAGATTTAGAAATTGTTCTAGCCATCTTAATCATAAAGGAATATTTTTTATTGCAAATTGGGTTCTGACCCTGGAAGAGTTGGAGGGCTTGTCTATAGACAGGGCTCTGAGGAAAGCTTTTTAGAACAGGAACAATAAACTGGGCCTCCAAGAAAGTTACAACTCCTGCTTCCATTAGAAAGATGCAGAATCTGGACTAACCACTAGAACTGTTGAACTTGAGATCATATCACTATAGAACAGAACAAGAGAAGCAGCTGCTGCCACATCATTGCTTCTCCAAACCTACAGAGCTAGTACCTATAAACTGGAAGGAAGAAAGAACAATTCCACCAATCACACTTTTACGAATCAATAGAAAGAAGAAAAAGAAAAGAAACAATAGAAAAATTAGTAAGAAGATGGCTCTGTCTTATTTTAGGTTTTTTAAAATCAGATTCAAGTATATCTATATCATAAAAAATAATTTGCAAGCTGGACCTTGGTTGTAATGACATCTGAGAAATGTAGATTTCAGCTCTATAGTAACTGTAGTACAAGATGAACACTAAAAAGAAACAGAAATTTCTATCTAGCTTTCACATATGCTGTATTTATTAACATAATAAATATGCATCTTATCATAGTAGCTATTACTTTGAGACAATAAAAATATTAGTAATAACACTTTTGTACTTAAATAATATTTGTTAATAATTAATATTTTATGTATTTAATATAGAGCTATATATTTAAAATATTTATATATTTAGAAATTCTATATGTTTATAATGTGGCCAATTAACCATGTTTAATTCTACTTTGAAATATGTAATATGTATGTTTACATATTTAGACATGACATTTTATTTGAGTATCACTAAATTTACTCAGAGTATTAGATCATCAAAAACAATTTTACATTCATTGAATTTGTAAGTTTATCAGATGAATAATTTGATAGGTTTTACATGAATCAGACAATGAATTTCTTCTTCTTCTTTTTTTTTTAATAGGGGCACTTTACCACTGAGCTACATTCCAACCCTTTTTATGTTTTATTTTGGTACAGGGTCTTGCTAAGTTGCTTAGGGCCTCGCTAAGTTGCTAAGACTGGCTTTCAACTCAGCATCCTCTTGCTTCAGCCTCCTGAGGGGCTGGGATTATATGTGTATTGCTCTACATCCAGTGGAAATTATGTAAAATTTCAAATATATAAAATGAATAATTGTGCTTTGAAATGTTGAAAGTTTTTAACTATTTTAAACACTACTAAACATTATTCAGAGTATGTATAAAATGATTGCAGTACTTGAAAATATTACAAGATTTGTAATCTGAATTTAAAAACTCAAAAAGAGAACAAGGAATTTAAATTTTAAAATTTGAAGGTGAAATCTTAAAAGATTAAGTTAAAAATCTACAACTAAATATTATAGGATTATTATTAATTCTTCATAAACTCTTGCAAAAATTGGACAAGAAGGAAATAATAACCAACTAATTCTGGGAGCATTTTACCCTGATACAAAAACCAGAAAAATACAACAAAACTCCACACTAATTTCTTTATGAATATAGATCCAAAAATTCTCAAAAAATGCTAGAAAAGTGAATCCAGCAGTATATGAAAAAGATTTTACATCAATCAGTGGCATTATTCCCAGGAATGTAACTGGTTTAATCTCAATCAGTCAATGTAACACACAGTATCAAGAGAAGAAAAGCAAAAATCACAAAACCATTTCAATAAAAGTAGAAAATAATTTGACCAAATCAAACTCTCTTTCATTATAAAAACAATCAACAAACCAGAAGGAATTTCCTAAACCTCACAAAAAGGAATATATAAAAAGCCTATAGCTAATCCCTTTCTAAGGCAAGAAAAATGTAAGAATACATGTTCTTTCTACTCTTCAGCATTGTTTTGGAAGTTTTAACCAATACTGTTAGGCAAGAAAAAGAAATAAAATGCATCCAGATTGGAAAGTAAGAAGTAAGATTATCTTGCTACTGATGTGGTTTGTTATACAGAAAATGCTAAGAAGTGCCCCTAAATATCTATTAAAATAATAAATGATCTAATAATGTTGTAGGTAGGAAATAAATGTACAAAAACCAATGGTGGTTCTAAGCATTAGCAATGAACAATCTGAAAATTAAGTTAATAAAAACACAATTTATAATATAAAAGAAAGAAAACTTAGAGGTTGATTTAATAAGTTAAATGCAATATCTGCATTCTAAAAACTAATATGTTATTAAAATAAATATAAAATGACCTAACCAAATATGGAGATCGCCCATGTTCATAGAACTGAAAAATTCCAAGTTGATCTTCAGCTTCAATATAATTCCTTCCAAAAATCCCACTTCCTTTCTTTTGCAGCAATTGACATATTGATTCTAAAGTTTATATAGAAATACAAAAGATATAGAATATTCAGTACAATCTTTAAAAAATAAGAACAGGTCAAAGACTCATATATTAATTTTAATCTTTACTCCAAAGCTATGGTAATCAAGACAGAATAGTACTTACTGGTATAAAGATAGACAGATCCACGGGTTAGAATTGAGACATCAGAAATAAAGCATAACATTAATCATCAACTGACTTTCCACACAAGTGTGAATACAATTCTATGAAAATAATGTTTTTTCAACAAATGGTGCTAATCCCACTGCCTATCCACCTACAAAAGAGAGAATTTTTACCTCGTTTACATTGTACAAAGATTAAATCAAAGTGAGGTATAGACTGATACCTAATAGTTAAAACTATGAAATTCTGAGAAGAAAAACATTGACATCATTCTTTATGACCTTGGATTACGTATTGATGACTTAAACATAACATCTAAAGTACAACTGACAAGAAAAAGTAATTAGATTAAAACAAACAAACAAACAAACAAACAAACTTTTGCACTATGAATTATCCCAGAAGAAAAGGGAAAGAACCATCCACTGAATGGGAGAAAGAAAGTGTTTATAAATCTTGAATCTTATATGGGGTTTTTACCCAGAATATATATATTCAGAAAAAAAATTACAGCTCAACAAAAAAAATATTAATGATGGAATTTTCTAAATGGACCAAAAGTGTAAATAGACATATCTCAATATATATATATGTGTGTGTGTGTGTGTGTGTGTGTGTGTGTATTTTTTTAAAGATTTTACATCAATCAGTGGCATTATTTCCAAGAATGTAACTGGTTTAATCTCAATCAGTCAATGTAACACACAGTATCAAAGAAGAAAAGCAAAAATCACAAGACCATTTCAATAAAAGTAGAAAGTAATTTGACCAAATCAAACTCTTTTTCATTATAAAAACAATCAACAAACCAGAAGGAATTTCCTAAACCTCACAGAAAGGAATATATAAAAAGTGTGTATATATATTGTATACACACACACACAGGGAAACAAACACAAGCAAAGCTGTTTAACGCAATCATAATTAAGTAAAGGAAAATTAAAACCACAAATGAGATATCAATACATACCAATTATCTTTTACTGTAATAAAAAAAAATAAGAAAAAATATGCACTGGAAGGGATGTGAAGAAATTGGAATCCTCATATATTGCTGATGGGAATGTAAAATGGATCTGTCAATTTGGAAAATATTTTGTTGGTTCCTTAAAATGGTAAACATAAAGTTACCATGTAACACAGTAATTCCACACCTAGGTGCATTCCCAAGAGAAATTTAAATGCATCCACACACACACAAAAAATCCTGAATTCAAAAGTTAATAGCAGCATTATTTATAATTTCTCAAAATGTGAATAACCAAATGTCTATCAGTTGATGAATGAATACACATATGTTATATCCATAAAATAAAATATAATTTAGTAATGAAAAAGAGTGGAGTACTAATGCCTGCTACAACTCATATAGACCTTATAAATAGTCTATGTAAGAGAATGCAGTTACAAAAGACAAAATATTTTCATTATTGCTTTATGTGGAATGCCCATAATAGGCAATCCTATAGCGGTTGCAAATATAATAGGCTGGGTTTCTAGGGCCAATGTGATGGAGAATGGAAGAACTGAGGAAGGAAGGAGTGAATAGAATATGGAATTACTGCTAATGGTTAGAGGATGTCCTTTAAGAGGTAGTAAAAAATATGTTACACCTATATAGTGATGATAGTTGCACAACTCTGTGAATATACTAAAAGCTATTGAATTGTATACTAAATGGAAAAAAAAAGTTTGTCTGAAACTTTGGTTTGTTAACCAAAGCCATAAAAAAATTAGTAAATATTTTCTATATTTATAAGCTTTAGAATATTTATTTTTATATTTACACTTCTCATACTTCTGAATTGATAATTTTAAAGAATTTTCCAATCAATTATCTTATATTAGTGTTAAAAAAGTCTGATAATATTGTACATGCTGTATCTTAAACACTGGTATTCAGAGAATAGATACTTCATGGTATTATTAATTTCTTCAAAATTGAACAGATGAAAACTGGAACGTGGAAACTCAGTATAGGAAAAATACTTTTAATGGTTTATGTTTGACCAATTTTTCATTCATTATATACAAAACCTACTTTATATTTCTGGTTTTAGTTGAACCAATATTAATTGGTTCTCTTTTTTTTTTTACAAAATGACATACAGATTTTTTTGAAATTTACTAATTTATAGGTGGTTCACCTTTGCATCTTTTGATTATCATTCTAAGTTCTACTCTTGAATACTTTTATTTTCCCTGTCTTTTTTTTATCAGCCCTATTATTGAGATAAGTAGATATGCACATAGTACATATACACACGTATATTTCTATCTGTATGTGAAAGGGGACATAATTTGCATAATGATGGTTCATTCTACATGACTTTTTTAGCATATTTATTCAACTTAATCTCCTGAAAGCAAAAATCAGTAAAACTGTAAGAATTGAAGTTAAACTTCAGAAAGTGCTCTGTTTACTATGAAAAATATTAGTTTCCTAATCCCCACATCAGATATGGAAAAGTGATAGCCCTAGGGCCTAGTGCAGCATACAGACATGTTTTTGGTTTTGTTTTTGTTTTCTAGGCCTTCCCAGTGTAGGCATACACAATGTTTTGAATTTGAATTACTTGTCAAGTTTTTAAAATAAGGAGGTTTCTCACAGAAGTCTGGAGATCCAGAGTGTACGATAAATCAGAAGCTCTGGCAAAACCAGTCCACTGTCCTGCGTGGAAGCAGGCTGCTAAAGCTAAGCACCACTTGCTTTTTAAAGTGGGGCATATGCTTCCCCTTTTAGCACAACCCCCCAAATTCCTCCATGTCTCCAACACCATGACTGAGGGGTAGCTGCTAGTTACCATTCAAATCTTACACATTTCTGGCTTTAGTGATTCAGTTACCTCTAGGATTTTGATTTTGTGTCCTGAGCTCTTGGCTTATCATATTGCTCTATTAATGGCCAATAATATTGAACCATCTATTCTTTGCATTTATTCTTGCTATGGTCATCTTTTGCATCTCCTGTCATTTAAAGTCAAATGATTATTAGTTCTTTATGCCTTCTAGTTCTCTGCTTTCTGCTCTACAGAATGATGCTACGTCAGATGATTTCAACCATCTGTCAATGTCTTGTAAACCTGTCCTTTTCATTGTCCCAAGGTTAATCTAAGAATACCCCTGGTCACTGGTAGATTTTTACTGACATAGAGTTAGAGTCTCTCCCACTAGGAGACTCCACTCTAAATAAGGGTACTGCACTCTAACTATAGTATGCCAACTACCATTTAAACTGTCTATCATCTCTCCTTTGTTCTTGTAAATTATTGATTTCCTTTGTCTTATCTCAGCAATATCTTTTCTAAGAATTATGATCATGTCTACATTTGAATAAAATGCAGTTCTTAATCTTATATATCATGTTTAAAGTGCATTTGGTTACAAGTAATGAAAAACGTACTCCAAACCTGCTTAAAAAATAAAATGTATAGACTTATATAGGAGTACAAGATAGAAAATATTCATCCAGTAGCCTCAGTTCTGATTTTGTTGCTGTTTTATAATTCTTTTAGACACATGAATAAACACAATCATACTGTTAGGAACAGGGTCGGGTAGATGGGTAAATATTAAGCAGGCAGCAATATTCACCGCAAATACTTCAACCACGATAAAAGAGGACACCTGTGTTGTTCTTTTTATATGTACATATCAGGTTCTGCAGGAAAGGAATATCAAGCATCACATGATCTAAAAAAGAAATAAGATCCAAGATTAGCCAAAATTACAGTACTTAGTTACACTGATAGGGTTGATCTCTTTGTCCATTTCTTCCATGACCAATTAAGATGAGCATTGTGGAGCATGGTGGTTAATTCTATGTGCCAACACAAATTATGGAATAATAATAATTAGGAATAATAATAATTATGGAATAATATTGTGGAACATATCCTTTGTAGTAATGATGTAGCATTTGTACTCCAGTCTAGGAGGTACATATTTGAGCATCTGGAGATGATGATCTTGGGCTTGAGAAATCAAGGACCGTTTGGGCTCAGGATCGGAATGTTTTTGGCAGTATAGTTCCCTTGAAAACACAGTAGGCTTCTTTCTTTCGCATACAAAAATTTGTAAGTATGGTAACTCTGCTTATCTATCTGTTTATGAAGAAAGAAATAGAAGTAGAGATTATATGAAATAGACTTATATGATTATGGTTTCTCTGGTCAAAGTCTGATTTCATTCTCTTAGGAACAAGTCCTTTTCCCTTGGACTTTGTAGAGCACCTTTATCTTGACCTCTATCTCAGAGCAATTAAACAAACAAATAAAAATTAGGTGAAAGGGCACCAAAACTTTCATAACTATCCCTGGTTGAATCCCATATGCATCTTCTTGATGGCATGATTAACTACTTCATCCTGGCAATGTTTAGCAGAATTTGCTTGAGAGAGGTCTGAAGAGTAGGTTCACATTGTGTCCCAATCTTGTTACCTTCTAGGTCTCTTGTCTTTCTGCCTTTTAGGCAAAATCTTAGCTTGAGGTAAGGGACTTGGCATTCCTTTCCCTGTCAAAATTGAAAAAAGTATATTTGGAATAATTTGGATTTCATTCCACAGGCAGAAAAGAATGAGGTTTCCTTGCATTTCTTCTTTGTTTTTTTCCCCCAGATAGCTCAATTAAAGGCAATTTAGTGTCTATCAATAGACCTCAGTAAAGGCCAGCAAAGTGTGCTATTCTGACAGATTCCTCTCACTTCCTCTGTGTTCCAGTTCTCTGTAAGTAGATGGTCATTTCCAAAAGCAGAAGAGACAACACTTTAAACAACTCTTTTATAACTGCATAACAAAGATCAACTTACTAGTCCAGGAGGGAGAGAGCATTTTCATTGAACTCCATCTATCTTGATTCAGTACTGCAGACTTGGCACCAAATTTTGCATCAAGAAAGATCACAATGGCATCAAGTTAGAGAAATTCCAAGTCAGACTATTTAAGAAAATAAAAAGAAAAAAAGGGATCATATAACTCAAAAACCAGAGCTAGGATGGGGCTCACAAAGTCACCATGACATCTTGCCGAGATTGATGAACACCTTGGTACTTTGTGTCTGTACTCCAATGGACATCACTTCTATATATAGTATTCACAATGAAGTTGAAAATTCAAAACAAATTATGTCACCTCCCTAACTAAAGCATCCCAGTGGCTTCTCATCACAGTAAAATAAAATCCTAATCCTTTCCACAATCTCACATGCTTCATGTAATAGCTCTCTCTGGCTCCATCTCCTGTTATTTTTTGCTAACTTACTCCATTCCACCTATGCTATCCATTTAGATGTTGCTTCAACATAACAAGCTTGTTTTTTTACTTTTACACTCGCTACTGCTAATGCCCAAAACATTCTTATCTTGAGCCTTGCAGTCTTCAATTACTATTTGAGACAGAGTTCTTAAGAGAAACAGAACCAACAGGATGTGTATGCATACATACATACATACATACATACATATATCTATATCTGTTTATGATGAAAGAAATAGAAGTAGAGATTATATGGAATTAACTCATATGATTATAGAGAAGTGCAAGTGTAAAATCTGCATATTGGTTAGCAGTCTGGACACAGAGGAGAGCTGATGGTATAGATAAATCTGCAGGCATTGGCTAGAGAATTCCCCTTTGTTCTAATCAGGCTTTCCTATGATTGGATGAGGCCCACCCACATTATGAAGTGTAAAATTCTTTTCTCTGTTCACTGATTTAAATGTTAATCCCATCCAAAAACACCTTCCGTGTGGCTCAGAGAATTAACCACCACACTCATGGTTTTTCAGATCTGTTATCACCTTTTCAAAAAGAAATTCCTCAGTACCTCCACTGAAAGATTTTGCTAACTCCTGTGTTCTCTGTCCCTTTGACACACAATGTTTTTCTTCATAGTTTTCAACAGCATCTGAAATTATATTGCATTTTAATTTGTCTGTCCTATGTTTGTTATCTCTTTCCATCTCTAGACTGTGAGTACTATTCTTGTCTACCACCACTGGTACAGAATACAAATAAAAGTTTTTATAGTGTAGGTGCTTAACAAGCAAATGCAAAGTCTTTCTCATTCAAAAGGTAAAAGATTATACATGGAAAAAATTACAAGATGTTTTTAACACCTTTTGGTTATGCATATATTTGCCTAATATATTTTATCTCACTCCTTCTCCACGGAGAAATGCTGGGAATAGAAATGTACTTTTTGTTTTTAGCTTTTCTTGCCATACGACTTCCATTCACATTCTGCCAAGAGGAGACACTACTGGAGGGATCAGATAGTCGGAGGAGAAAAGAAACTATTTTTTTTCCCTCTTCTGGCATTGTTTTTGATTGACTGTCTCCTTTTCATCCATTGGCACCCGGCTTTAGCGTCTACAGCCCCTCTTCCCTGGTTTCAGCACAAGCTGCAGATCCCCTTATTTTTCATGGATTCAGGGCTGACTAGACCTCACTCTAGCAGGGAAACATTGAGTGTCTGGGCTCTGATTACATCATCTTATCACTGTTCTCTAAGAACATAATAAAATAAACACTTTCTGCAATTACTAGTCTCTAGTGTCGTTCATCTTTGCTCCTTTCTATTTCTTTAAGACTTCATAGTACAATGTAATGATGCCTGAATTAGACCCCAAGATTATACTTTATCATTTGAAAATATTGGGGTGCTTTCTGTATTTTTCGGGAGGTGATTCCAGGAAACAGATTTCAAAAATGGATCTTTTGGTTACTTACCTTATGGAACTTAAATATAATAATGGCCTTATTACCATTAGAAAATAGGTTACTGATAATTCATATCATGCAATGGTATCACATTTGCCTGATTATTTGTTGTTGATTTAATTGAAAGACCGTCTGTGAAACCAAATAGTTCATGCATTCAATTGTTTTTGTGCTAGTAATGAGGACTACTAAAGACTGTGTGGCAAGAATTTTTGTTTCTTTCTCTCTCCCATAACTGCACTGGATTGCTTGTAGAAATAAATTGTCTTTAAAATATTAGTTCAAGGCAGGTCAAAGGCCCAGAGAAATTTTACTGTGGTCTTAAAGTAGTCATGTAGCTGCTGGCAGATCCCAAATCACATTTCAAATATATAGTGAAAACTTGAGAATTACAATGTAAAGTTGAGTTCACTGCTTCATCAAGGTGTCTTGTGTTAAGTTTAGATCACATAATCTTGAATGTAATTTAGAGCATGTATTGGAAAAGAATGGAAGTCTGAGGCTTGACATAGGGGCGTTTTTGTAGGCACAGATGATTCTAAGGAACTTGAACTCACAAATTTCGTTGAACTTCCAATAGTTCAATTTACTAGCAGAAATAGTCCCCCATCTAAAGATATTGGTCTTTTTCTATTTGAAGAGTTTATAATAACTTCCTCTGTGGAAGTCACTTTTCAAGTGGATGACTATTACATCATCTTATCACTGTTCTCTTAGAACATAATAAAATAACCACTTTCTGCAATTACTAGTCTCTAGGGTTGTTCATCTTTGTTCCCTTCTATTGATAGCAAGAAGACCTATCCCCATCAGTCCACGTGGCCTTCAGACCTACTCTGAAATTATAGCATACACCTGGGGACAAATACAAAAACCCAGGGTGACAGATTATATATACAAAGATATTATTTAGACTAGTGTTTTAATTACTCATTAGCTTAAACTTGGAGAACATATGTGGGTATGAATTCAAGAATTTTGTAACAAAAGGAAATTTATACAGCTCTTCTATTTAATGTGCTTTCTTGAGAAATTAGGAGTAGCACACTCTAATATGGCCTATATTCAATGATGTTGAGACAGTACAATTTCTTTGACATAATATTGAAGAAAGATGACAAGGCTTAGAAAGTTTGAAATAACAGAGGATATTTATTATTTGCAACTTGGTTAACTTTTACCACCAGTATTATTCCCATATGAGCCCAGAGAACACTCACTTCACTCAGATATTGAAAAATATATTAGGAGGGAAGTACCAGAATCCTTAAAACTCTGAGTGAGGAGGTGGATATGAGTAGAAATTAAACAACATTGCTTATGAACTAATAATTGTTGAAACTGAGTAATAGAGTATGGTGGAATAGTCATACTATTCCTCTTCTTCTTCTTTTGTGGTAGCTGTCTTTTGATAGCAAGAAGATATTGAAAAGATTCAACTTTGAAATAAGCTTCCCGATTTTTATTTAAATAATTATATTCCCAAATAACAGATGCCAAGTGGAAGTGCTCAGCTATGAGAAAAGGGGTGTATGTATTGACTTGACCTGTTGGTGTCATCCAGAAAGCAGTTTCCTAGCCTCTCCATTATTGGGATAATGTGCAAAGTGGCTAGATAGGCAGGTGTGGAGATTCTGCAAGTCAAAGCTTCTTGACTACTATTCTTGCTGAATGCACAGGATTCAACAGCTAAGGTCAAACTTAGACCCTGATATGGCACTATTCCTTGGGGAGATCAGCCAACTACCTGGTATCAGATTGATTTCTTTGGACTTCTCCCAGTTTGAAACAGATAGTGATTTTTATTGACAAGAACTGTATATTCTTTTGGATGCTATATCTGCTTTTCTTGCTACTGGTGCCTCATACCCAAATTAGGAGACTTTGGAGCAAATTATTTACCATCAAGATATTCCGTACAATATTGCTTTATACAAAAGAACTTACTAAAAAGCAATTGTGTCATGCAATTCTCCAATATTACCATATACTTGGCTTAGAAGGAGGTTAGAAGGAACTGCCTTGACAGAGACATAGAACAGCCCTCTTAAAAGTTAGAAACAGTGCCAGATTATTTACTGTTGTTTTAGAGGAAAGGCACCCTCACTCTGTGAAACCATGTGGTTCATGCATTCACCTGCATGCATATTTATGTATATTGCTGAGATACAAAATGTGCAAATGTGGGGGTATTTTAATACACCATGTAGCACTAGATTTTATTAGACATCAGAAATCATATTGTTTTACCCTCAGTCCATGAACTAAGAGGATAAGTGAGCCACTATTTACCCCTTATTCCTACAACTTTGTGTTTTGCTGGCTGAAATGGCTTATTCCTATGATAAATAATGTTTTAATTAGTAGATATAATTATTTAATTGAAATGGAAGTTGAGTCTGCTATCTTTTCATTTTAGACTTTTCATTTCCCTGAACCAATGGAAAAATAAGAGCTTTTTGAAATGATTGATCTTAACTTTCAAGGAGAAGTCATGTTGATGCTTCAAAATGAAGTTATAATTATGCTTGCAACCAAGAATTTTCTTTAAAAAATTTTTTAGTTGTATATGGACACAATACCTTTATTTTGTTTGTTTATTTTTATGTGGCTCTAAGGATTGAACCCAGTGCCTCACATGTGCAAGGCAAGTCTTCTACCACTGAGCTACAACACTTGCCCTACCAAGGAAGTTCTTTAATGTTTAATGGGGAAAATAATGGGATAGAGACAACCCAAGGAGACAGGTCCACTATTTGGTTCACTTCCAGCAAGCAAGAACCATATTAACTGAGTTTTGTGGGTAAGGGCAAAGTCAACATGAAATGGATGGCAAATGAAGGAGGTTATTCATAGGTAGGATGTTAAGCACAGCACTTTAGGTTGTATATGACAACTGCATTCATTGCTTTTTCTCTTCTAATATAGAGAATGATAATAGTGGTTAAATTTATAATTTAATTTTTAGGAGACTATTCAGGTGAATACTCATGGATGTATGTGTGTTAAGATTTTGTATTTTCCACTTTTGTAGAGAGTAGTTGTATCTTGATAAGGGGAAGTGTATGTCATTGTCATTTTTGTTATATTAAAATTTAAGTGTAGGTAGCAGGGTATATGTAGATGCTGAGTAGTCAAAGGGTTGAATGTGTGTGTTAATTATTTGCCTACTTTCACTCATCTTCAGATTTAGTCAGCTTTTGCATCACTGTGAGAAAAGACCTGACAAAAACAATTAGAGGAGTTAAACTTTATTTTGGGGCACATAGTTTCAGAGGTCTCAGTTCATAGATGGCTGGCTCCATTCCTCAGGGCCTGAGTAAGGTAGGACATCATGGTGGAAAGTCATGTCGGAAGGAAGAAAGTAGGTTAGGATGTGACACGAGAAACAAAGAGTGACTAAGTTTACCTCAAAAATATATACCCCGAGGCATGACCCACCTAATGACCCACCTTCCCCAGCCACACCACACCTTCCTATAGTCACCGTTCAGTTAAACCCTACCAGGGATTAATGAACTAATTAGGTGAAGTTTCTCATAACCCAATCATTTCACCTCTAAACTTTCTTGTATTGTCACTTTCATTGGGGGATACCTCAAAATTCAACCTTAACATCTTCTTTACCAACATAATTGTGTTTTACTTTTTTTTTATCATTTCATGATTGGAGAGTATATATATATATATATATATATANATATATATATATATATATATATATATATATATATATATATATATAGATAGATATAGATGAGAAATTGGACTTTAGATACTAGATCTGGTTCTGGAAAGGCTTAAGACTCTGGGAATATTGGGAGGAAATGAGTGTGTTTTGCATATGAGAGGGACATGAATTGGGGGGAAGAGGAAATGGTTAAGGGCAGAATGCAGTGGACTCAGTGGACCTCCCTGCATTAATATTTTAAAATATTATCTCTCTGGGTGATGGTATTAAGAGGTGGAGCCTTTGGAACATAATTATTTTATGAGGATAGAGCTAACATGAATGAGATTAGTGCCCTTACTAAAGGGACTCCAGAAGGCTCTCTTACTCCCTTTCTATCACATAAGGATACAGGAAAACTTTGCAGTCTGCAACACCAAAGAGAATTCTCACCAAAACTAACTTGCTGGCATCCTACAGAACCCTGAGTAATAAATTTCTGTTGTTTATAAGCTGTCTAATCTATGGGATTTTGTTATAGCATCCCAAACTGACCAAGACATATCAACTCAAACTCCAAGATCTAATAATAGTGTGGCAGCCCTATCCACATTTGAACCTGATTTAGACGATGTTTCTATATTAAGGAGCCTATGCTAATCTTCTAGAGTTGTGGCACAGCAAACACCCAACTTTGTTAGGATTTGAATGCCCCCTCCATATCTCATGTTGAAGTCTAATTAGTGTTGTAATAGTTTTAAGAGATAGGGCCTTTTGAAGGTAATTAGTGCATAAAGACACCACCCCTCATGAATGGGTTAGATGAGGGAGAATGTTAGTCATAAAAAGGGGAGTTCAGCTCTGTTTTCTTTTTCTCTCTATATATGATACCTTCTTGAAACATGTTGTGTTACAGCCAGAAGGTCCTTACTACATATGGCCCTTTTATTTTGGACATCCCAGCTTCCAGAAACATAAACTGAATAAGAATAAACTTCTGTTCTTTATAATTTAACTCGTTTGTGGTTTTCTATTATAGCACCACAAATGGACTATATATTTGTATTTTCAGAGAGAATTTAATTATGTCATCAATCTTCACTATTGGAACAGATACCAAACCTAATTCCTTAACATCTTGTGATATCATTTAACCCTCCTTTAGTGTGAATCCTAAACGTGGCTACAAAACTTCAATGCTGAAAAATACATGGTTGTATTTCATGATGTGATGGTGTCAAGAATGTGTTTACATTGACTTTTAAGGTTCTCAAGTGGTTCTCAAAACCACTCAGTGTAAGATTTTTCTAAGAATGTTGCAATCCTAAAAGTATATCTGGGCCTGGGGCTGTAGCTCAGAGGCAGAGCACCTACCTAGCATGCGTGAGGCACTGGGTTCGATCCTTAGAATCACATAAAAATAAACAAATAAAATAAAGGCATTCTGTATATCTACAATACAAAAAAAAATTTAAAATATGTCTGAATGGTCCTCTCATCAATAAGAGTGAAATAAAAATATTTAACAGCTGGATATGGGGACATATGCCTGCAATCCAAGTTACCTGGGAGGCTGAAGCAGAAGTATTGCAAGTTTGAGGCCAGCCTTGGGAACTCAGTGAGACCTTGTCTCAAAATAAAAAATAAAAAGGGCTGAGGTGTAGCTCGGTGCTAAAACACTCCTGGGTTCAATCCTTAATACAAAAACAAACAAATAAACAATAATGACAAAAAAATCTTCAACAGCCAACTTAATTATTACCACTGATAAGATGAGTCAATAGATGAATCAGAACTACTCAAAGAAGTCACAGGTCCAAATATTCTGTTATATTCTTAGGAAGACAAACAATCCAGGGAGTGCTAACTTTGGAAAATTTTCTCTAATATTCTGATAAGCTCTTACCAGTTGAAAATCAATTTGATATAAGATGGACATTTCCTTAGGTAAAGTATCTCACATTAAATGAAGAACTCTCTTTTTTTCATTTTATTTTTAGTTTATTATTTTTTTATTTATATATGACAGCGGAATGCATTACATTATTTATTTATTATTTATTTATTTTTAAAATAAATGATAGTGGAATGTATTACAATTCTTATTACACATATAGAGCACAATTTTTCATATCTCTGGTTGTATATAACCTATGTTGATACCAATTCATGTCTTCATACATGTACTTTGGATAATGATGTCTATCACATTCTACCATCCTTGCTACTCCCCTGCCCCCTACTTTTCCCTCCCACACCTCTGTCCTATCTAGAATTTATCTGTTCCTCCCATGCTTCCCTTCCCTACCCAACTATGAGTCAGCCTCCTTATCTCATTTGGCAGACACTTCTCAGAAGAGGATATACAATCAATCAACAAATATATGAAAAAATATTCACCATCTCTAGCAATTACAGAAATGCAAACCAAAACTACTCTAAGATATCATCTCACTCCAGTCAGAATGGCAGCTATTATGAAGACAAACAACAATAAGTGTTGGCAAGGATGTGGAGAAAAAGGTACACTCATACATTGCTGGTAGGACTGCAAATTGGTACAGCCAATAGGGAAAGCAGTATGGAGATTCCTTGAAAAACTCGAAATGGAACCACCATTTGACTCAGCTATCCCTCTCCTCGGTCTATACCCAAAGGACTTAAAAATAGCATACTACAGGGACACAGCCACATCAATGTTTATAGCAGCACAATCCACAATAGCTAAACTGCAGAGCCAACCTAGATGCCCTTCAGTGGATGAATGGATAAAAAAATGTGGCATATAATACAATGGAATTCTATGCAGCAATAAAAGGGGATAAAATCATGGCATTTGCAGGTAAATGGATGGTGTTGGAGAAGATAATGCTAAGTGAAGTCAGCCAATCCCAAAATGAAGAACTCTCTAGACTTAAGAAAAGCACTCTGCAAAATTAGTACAGGCTGCCCATTATAGAATCCTTGCCTTTTCTACTATCTCTTGCTTTCCTCTTGTTCCACCTTGGTATTACCTCTGGACTCTGTTTACAATTCTATTCAGGAGATTTTTTTGATGTTGTATTATAAATTATTATTCCTTGATACCATCTGCCTCCCAAATCATCTGATGTCCACTTTCATTTTTTGGATACTGATACAATTTCTTGAACCCAGTTTAAGACCAGTTATGTTATGATAACATTAGTTTTCTAGTTGTTTCTTTACCTAAGACCTGAGAAAGAATGTTTCCACTTCTGTCATTGCATAGTGAATTTATTTAGAGAGAAGGAGAATTGCCTCTGGATGAGAGGTACTAGAGTTCTTAACTATTGAGAACATATGGCTCCATGGGTGGACGTTACAGTGACGCTGACCACTCTGGTAATGAAACCTCTGCCAGTCTCAAGAACTTAGACTGGCCATATGATAACATTAGGTTTCTTTTCCCACATAATCACCTTCTTGAAGTATAAAAGAAATCTCTGCCTCTGATGAATCAGATAGGTTTTCCCCATCCTATTCTACTACACTGTTGACCCAATAAGAAAGGTGAATGGTCCTAGTCACATAAGATTAGATCTCAAAAAAGAATGTTCTAGGTTGCTGCCCTTCAGGAGACATTAAACACAATGTATGGATTTTAAACAGAAGTTTTCACAAAATATGCTGAGTCAATGAAATGTCAAATGCCTAGACATAAACTTTAATGTCTATCAAGAACAGTATATATTGTACCATTATGTTAGCATGATCTTCCTTTTGGCTCCAACCTAAATCTGTATAACCTGTTTCTGGAGAGAACAGAAATGGCTTCCCATCTAGGGAAGGCTGACACGCAGATATTCCAGGCAACTTGTTGAGATGGGCAAAAGGTGCGACATCTACAGTCGAGGGGAGACATAAAGAATGTCTACGGCTTCTGCCCTTTCAATGTTTCATTCACTCAAATCACTGAATACAATTTCACTCTATAGGTTCTTAATCAAGAAAATGACAGTCCTTGATTCCAGACACTGCAATAGACATAATCAATTCACAGCAAACAATTCTAGGTTAATTAATTCACAGCAAACAATTCTAGATTAATTCTAAGCACTGCAAACACACTTAATCACGACAGACTCATGACTGACATTCCCTCTGCATGCTAAGTTCAAGTTTCAGATCAAAAGTCTCAAGCCTTAGGCTTTAAGTCCAGCAGATGCACACTCACTCAGACCGTGATGATCAGATCAGATCAGGAACCAAGGCAGGCTTCTACTGGGGTGGAGCTGATGGTTGGCTGAGGAGGCAGTCATAGGGAGAAGTCCTTTTCTCACCAAAGTCAAGAGGCTGCTGTAGTTTGAGAGTGGGGAGAAAAACGCAGAGGATCAGGCAGATGAGAAGAGTTGGGATGTCAGTCCAGGTCCTCATCAGGCTCTCAGGCTTGTGTGCATCAGTGTTTGCTGACTGAATGTCTGTTTATTTGCTTTATTATTTATAACAAATTTTGGGGCTTTTGATGCCCCCTTTCAATCCCTATCAGCTGCCACCAGCTCTCTCCGTGGTGTCATTTACCCTGGGGTCTGTTGGTTCCCACCCTGATTTTCTCGCCTTTCCCTCTTATTGGATGAGGACAGCATGCCAGAAACTTCACTCTAAGTTTATCAGGATGTGGAGAAGTGACTTGTTTGTGCCTGAGGGCCATACTGGAGGACTCCATTAGGCGTGAGACTGCAGGTTTCAAACTGGAGTTTTAAAATGAAGTTGCTTAGGCTCAGGCCTAAGACCATACTTACACATCTTCACCACTTTGTCACTGTAAAATGATGTTACACCTAGATGACTGTAAGTGGGGACACTGGCACTGAGGTGACACACTCTAGCTCCTTCCAGTTATAGTTAACTTTCTAATCAAAGACAAAATAACAACATGGATCAGCAAGGACTCTATTTATATCTGTATCTTTTTTTACTGATTTTTCAAAATCAAAGACAGTGTCTGGCACAGATTAGTATCCAATATACATTTTTATACCTTTATTTTATTTTATTTATTTATTTTTTATGTGGTGCTAAGGATTGAACCCAGTGCCTCACACATGCTAGGCAAGCACTCTACCACTGAGCCAAAACATCAATATACATTTATTGTCCTTTCCTAAATAAAACTGTTAGACAATACACATCCATTCCCCCATCTCTTGCCTATAAATTATTCAACCAAAGATACTCAAATACCTATCTGTACTGGGCTATGTTCAAAAGTTCTTTCAATGAGTAAACAAACAGGCTTCCTAAATGTATTTAGTTTTTTGTGTCATATACTTTGACTACTTCTCTAAATCTACACACACACAAAAATATATTACATAGCTAGAGTCCTTAGAGACATTAATGTCTTAAAACCTTTAATCATTTGGAGCTTCATTCTTCAAAATTGAGTGACCAGGAAAACCAGACTAGACCGACTGTTCCTGGGGTCTGTCATTTCATAGTCCCTGGTAGGAGAGCAGTGCCTGGAACATTATTTCTTTGAATTTCTGGGAAAATGATCTTGAGCAGGGACTTGTCCTCAAGTTATTTTCCCAAGAAATGTTTGAGTGGTATGCTTTCTGAGCGCTTACATATGTGATAATATTTCTCTTTTCTTTTCATAAGAATGACAACTTGACAGGACACAGAGTTCTTCAATCATAAGTTTTCTCTTATATCTCTGTAGGTTATTTCTCCACAGTTTTCTATCTTTTATTGTAAACACTTGGGAACAATCTAATTTTTTAGATTTTTTTACCTTTCCTGTTAGTTAAATGATTTATTCCTAATATTTTAAAAATAACAACACATAAAATGTACACACAGTACATTTTTCCTTTTGAATTTCTCAAGTTCATGACCTCAAAAATTTGTTCCCGATGACAAAAGTTATTGTACATTGAATACTGCCTTCACTCTGAGTATTATTGCTCACCATTGGGCTAGATTTATGTTAATTATCTTCCAAAATTTTTTATTTATTGTTTTTCATCTTGTTTTAATTTTCTTCCCTCATCAAATTTATTCTTTATATTACTGATTTGACTTTATGCTCTTTTCCAGGTAGATTTTTGATGTCATGTTGTTGTTTTGGGTCTCCTTATGGTTGCATGTTACCAACAGCCAAATTTTGAGTGATACTTTGATCTCCTTCTCAGGTGTGATGGTCCCAACTAAATCATTCAGAAATGACCTTGATATATACCTACCCTACGTCTTAGTTTCACACGTAATGCATGTGCATTGGTGTTGATTTCAGAAACTTTTGTTCAAGGTGGGACAAAACCATCTTGTTGCTTCTTCAGGGATTCCCAAGCATGATACCAATGGAAACTCCATCTAAGTTTACATGCCATGCACTCAAATGTTTGATATCAACCAGAGCACATATGAAATTTTGTAGCATCATAAGCATCAGCATTTTGCAGAGGAATGTTCTCCCCATGAAGTATCCAAGTGAAGACCAGAAAGGATATAAAAATTCAAAATTCACAGTAAAAGGACCATTAATTTATTTTCATAATAAGTGTTTTTAATAAGAACACTTATTTTATCTTACTTAAGTGATCCAGACAAGTTTGAAAGGGTAAATTTGAAGATGATTTAGAAAATATTTGAGAGCCATTTTGTTCACTCTATCATTGGAGATAGAAATTTATTCATCCATGGTAACAGAAAAGCATGATGGGAAAATTTTA
The DNA here is from genome assembly GCF_001458135.2 of Marmota marmota marmota. Lineage (NCBI taxonomy): Eukaryota > Metazoa > Chordata > Mammalia > Rodentia > Sciuridae > Marmota > Marmota marmota. The sequence continues at coordinate 5,312,620 of NW_026000170.1, read as the reverse complement.
AACTGTAGTTTTATGTCCTGTGGTTCATAATGTGGGGGACTATCAGATGGTGAGTAGAAGAATGGGAGAGAGAGGAATCTGAATCCTTTTCCATCAAAGATCTGGCACTGAGCTGTAAAAAGGATAGATAATGTAAATACTACTTGAACAACATTTGAATAATAAGTAGAATGAAGGAATAATGAAGACATAAAGCTTATTTAGGAAGGACTGATCCCTCAGGTGAGGAATTGACAGTAGGGATAGAAAAGACAGGAGAATTTTAAAATATTTTGGTAACACAAAGAAAAAAACGTATCTACCAACTGATTGTAGGAAATATATATGTAATGAACTTAGGATAGCTTCCAGTTTTGGACTAAGTTAACAAGTTGACGTTGAAATCAAAAGGAATATAGGAAAAGGGAAAGATTTTGGAAGAGTAGGTTAAAAGAGGTGTTGAACTTGAAATATAAAAAGAGTTCACTTTGGGCACAGTGAGTATAAAACAAATATTAGTTTGAGATGATTGTTCCAAAATGTATATGTATATCTGATTATCAAATTGTACAGAATGAATATATGATCATTAATTGATCAATAAATGTCAATTTAAAAAACAATAAATATGAGATTTTCAGATATTCAGTAAGATGTTAGACATATGGATCTAGACTTCAAAGAAGAGATTAAAATGCAGACTTGTGTTCTGAGGTCATCAGCATATTAATGCCTGGAAAAGAGTCAATAGAAGATGCTAGACACTGCCCTAGGTACCTGGGATACAATAGTGGAGAGATCAAGTTTCTATGCTGGTGAACAACACATTGTATTAAAGGAAGAAAATAAATATACAAATAGACAAATAAGTAACTTCATTTCAGACTGTTATTTTTAATAGCTAAGAATAGACTCCTGGGAGACGGGAAGATGGCGGCGAGGGGAGTGCATTACCCCCGTGTGCTGCTTCACTGTGTGGGAGTATGACAAGTCAGGAAGGCTAAAGGATATCTTGTTAGGAATTTCCAGCAATAGTGGGGTGCTCCGGAACCTGGAGGAAGGATTTCCATCGCATGAGGATCGGCTACGGGGACTCAAACGCGAGAGGTTTGTCGCACGGAGGGTAACACGGCTTATTCAGCAAATCGCCCCGAGGCTAGAGTCTGCAGCGCGCGCTGGGATAGAGACGCAGGGTTACAGCGCTGCAGTTTCTGCCAGCCGTGCAAGCACCGTACTCAGGGCTGAATTCTGGGTTC
>NW_026000170.1:5256835-5308136 GCF_001458135.2 Marmota marmota marmota | reverse complement strand
AAAAAAAAATAAAAAAAAAAAAAAAGAATAAAAAATATTTCCAATAAAAAATAAAAAAAAAAAAAAAGAATAGACTCCTGAAGGTTGCTAAAATTTAGGATAGGGATTAAACAGAAAAAAAATATTTTCAAGGAACCAAGGAGAAGTAGATCTGAGTTGTTGAAGGAAAATCAAGAGCCAAGAAAAATCAGATGTCAAAGAGTAGTGTTCAAAGGGACCAATGACAAAGGTATTGAACAATCAGTAAATTTTCTTTTTGATTTTGTTCAAGGGCCTATTGCTCTGACTTTGCAATCAGAGATACCAGAAAAGCACAGGGGACTCTGGCTTTGCCTTTCTGATTGCTGATTTCAATACAAATCTTACCATATTTCTGACTTCTTATTCCTAAAATGTTCCTATGAGTAAAATTAAATAATTTTAAAGGAATTAAAAGTCATATATTTTTTGTTTGAGTTAATTGTGGATATTTAGATCTCAGACAAGGAAAATTGCTTCCTCAGTACATGTTGAAGAAAATGAATATATTCTGATATTGCTTTCTTTGAATGAAGAAAATAATTTCATTCATAATACTTATATATTATTTGATTATATGTATTTTTCTGAAAAATATTTATATATTCACAATGATCATAAAAATAAACTAGATTATTTTATGTTCCTAGACCTCTGAATAGAAGTTCATGGTACTAAATTAATTTTATTGACAATGCTGTTGTTATCTTAGATGTTGAATATGATTCCTTGAAGATTCTTTGGAGATATGTGATTTTGAGCCTCAAATTTATTATTCAGTTGCTTTTCTATCTCAGAATAGCATCAGCATGAGAAGTTTTCATTTTGAATGCACTTGATACACAATTATATTTGAAATTCTGTCAGGTTTTACTAGTATTGTTAATGCATTTAAGTGTGCATAAAAAACCCAAACATTTCCATCCATTTTCTTTTTTTCCAAGAATGAATAGTTGTTTGGGACAGTTATTTTCTGAATTAGCTGTAATCTAGGCAGAAGCTTTTCTGTGGCACACATTTTTTTTAGAAATGGCAGGGGAACAAGTTTCACAGTGGGCAGCATCACTTTGAAAACATGATTATTAATCCTTTTTTTTTTTTGAGCAAAAGTGCGAGAGATAAAGAAATTAGTTCAGCAGGAGGACAACCTAAACATTTTTGTATTTGTTGCCTGCTGTGAGATGGAAAATAAAATGGGTAATGCTATAGCCAAAAATTTATTCTCCCTAGAAAGTTTTTTCTGTAAAGTGTGGAAAATATATAAAATTTTATTTTATTTTGAACTTGAGAGTGCACCAGCTCTTCACCTTGTCAATCACAGAGAAAAAGATTGCCTTTTCATGGACTTATGCTAGGTTGAACTAGAGAATGCCCATATCATTATTAAGAATCCTATTGTGAAAAACAAAAACAAAAACAAAAACTCTCACCCTGGTTGGGCTTTGTCATTAGCTTGTAAAGCAGCATTTGAGAATTATTTTTCCTTTCTTCAAAACCAACTCATTTGATGAAACAGAAGACTTTATGACACTTGTAAGAAATAAAATGACATTCTTTTAGTGTTTTCCAGGTGACATAGGAATATTCAAATTATATAAAGACTTGAGAAATCAACCCACCCCAAAGCCCTGAGAATCCATAAGGAATTTTTGTAAAATATATTTTTTAGTTTTAGATGGACACAATATCTTTATTTTTATTTATTTATTTTTATGTGGTGCTGAGGATCAAACCCAGGTAGGTAAGCGCCCTACCACTGAGCTACAACTCATCCCATAAGGAACTTTTTATAGCAGGGAAAGGTAACAGTATTTTCTACTGAGGATGTGGTCCTAAACTTCAAAATAAATTCCTTCTGAGATGCTTGAACTCCACATTGTTTAAGTGTAGGTAATCAGAGCCTAAATCAAAAGATTTGGTGCCTTCTAGCATGAGCCCTACAACTGAATCTTAAGACTGTGAGGAATAGGGTAGAGTTTTTGGCAGATAAAGCCTATTTGTCATGCTTGTCCAGAGGGATCCATCTAACTTGGGTCCTATGCTTCAGCCCTTTTACAGCCTGGGAATAGCTCCTGGGTTTAGAAGCTATCTGAGAGAAGAAGTAGAAGTTGGGTGAAGGACGGGTTGGGGAGAGAAAGTGAGCTTATGATCTTTTATTCTTTTATTTTTAAACATTGTGAATACTACCTCCATTAATTCAATGGACAATACAGTTTTCTTAAACATAGTCAACCTCCTGCAACCTCTTCCCCACTGCTTAGGCAAACAATGAGGGAGGTACAATAAGTTAATAGAAAAAGGAAAAAAAAACTGATGATTTCCCAAGAGGCTGATTATCAACATTATATTTTTAGCATTAGCTTATAAAGTCTTGGTTTTGTTTCATTGGTCATGTGATTCAAGAGTTGACAAAGTTTCACATAACAGAAGGAAATACATTAAAATTTAAATTTTAATCTAAATGATCTTGTTACTTATATTTATAGTTATTTTTAAAAATATTTATTTTTTAATTGTAGTTGGACACAATACCTTTATTTTATATGTGGTGCTGAGGATCGATCCCAGGGTCTCACATGTGCTAGGCGAGCACTCCACTGCTGAGCCACAACCCCAGCCCTATAGTTATTTTATTTTCATGTTTGAAAATCACTATCTCATCTTTACTCTACCAGAACAATTTTTCAAATCCTTCTATGCTATCAACTATGAACCTCAGAAATATAAGAATTAAAGTAAATATGGGTGAATGGTTGCTATATGCTTTAGAAGGACATAATTTCATGGTATGTTTTGTATTCCTCATTGAAAGTAATGGAACTGATTTTTCAAACATTTTTTTCTTTATACAATGTGTATTCTAGTGATTCAACCCTTTAAAAGTTTTCATTTATTTTCAGAGGGAATCAGAATTTTTTCACAGGGAAAAAATAAACAGAAGGTGAAATTGTTCTATGGTGGACAGAACTCTGTTGTTGAGAATAAAATATTAGCAATTTCCATATTCTAAGCATCATTTTATTTCTTGTATTTTAACTGTTGCATGGAAGACCAAAATGTCTTTTCTAGAACATATGGCAGATTTTGGAACAATAGTGTTCTCTGTAAAGCAACAAAATATAATCTACAGCTTGATGTCAATTTGCCTTGGAGAGACTAGATAAAGTCAAATTTTTCTCAAAAGAAAAATTACTCAGTTTCACTCCATTTTAATATAGCATCAAATGAGATATGATTTTTTTTTAACTCAGGGGCACTTAACCACTGAGCCACATCTTCCCCAGCCCCCCTCCTCAACCTTTTTTTTTTTTAAATTTCATTCAGAGACAGGGTCTCATTGAGTAGCTTAAGGCCTCACTAAATTGCTGAGGCTGGCTTTGAAATTGTGACCCTTCTGTCTCTGCTATCCAAGCCACTGGGATTACAGGTTTGTGCCACCATGCCTGGCGAGATGTGATTTTTTAAACTTAAAAAGACATAACCTCATGAAATATTCTAATTATTCCTCCCATTCTCCCTCTCTCTACCCCACTATGAGTTAGTCAGGGCAGAGGAGTGGGAGGGGAAGAGAGGGGGCAGGGGGTTAGCAATGATGGTGGCATGTGATGGACATCATTATCCAAAGTACATGTATGAAGACATGTATTGGCATAAACATACTTTATATATAAACAGAGATATGAAAAATTGTGTTTGTTCTATATGTGTAATAAGAATTGTGATGCATTCTGCTGTCATGTATTTAAAAAATAAAAGTAATTAAAAAAATAAAAAGGGAAAAAAAGAAATAATGCTAATTAATTTGCAATTATATTTGATGTTTATGCATTTAACTAATGCCAAGTATAAATAAAATAGCCTTAAGAATTGCATTAACTGCTAAATATACAAAAGTTTATGCTCATTAGGAAAGAGACATCAAAGGATAGCTTTTTTATTTATATTTTTTTGTGGTTACAGTTGGACAGCATGTTTTCATTTTATTTGTTTATTTTTATATGGTGCTTAGGATTGAATTCAGTGCCTCACACGTGCTAGGCAAGTGCTCTGCCACTGAGATACAGCCCCAGCCCCAAAGGATAGCTTTTTGCAAGATGAAGAACAATGACTTTTCCTTAGTCATTGTTGGGGATCTTTAATGAATAAAGGGCAATTTCAGTTTTACTGGATATTGTGGATTGACTGATTTAGTGATTCTGTGGTCCATTCACCTTGAAGTAAAAAAAAAATTTACTAATTGTGATCTTATACCTAGACTTCCTTAAATTTTGCTAGATATTTTCCAGCCTAAGTTGCCATATTCTAAAGCAATACCCTTGGATATTATCCTTAACAAATCTATAATTTGTACCTGTTTTCCCACTTACTCAAATTTCAAAATTCAATAGTGAAAAAAATGTATCACAGTATATAAGAATACAAAATATTGTATATGGAAAGCAATACCCCAAACCTTGAGTATCTTATCAGCTATACTAAGGAAACAGCCAGAGTAGTGATGACCATTATCTGAATGCAGGATATTTATGTGATTATTTTTTGATCATCAAATGGGTTGAGATCCCAGGAGAAAGTTGATGCTACAAACAAACTGTTAGCATAGCATAAAAGAAGCATTGGTGAATCATGAAAGAATAAAATGTGTGTGAGTATATGAGAGAGAGAAAGAGGGAATGAATTAGTTAATTCCAATTACTGTAAATGTGATAGAATTGCCAATATTCATGAAATTAGTTACATATACTTTGAATTATAAATTGGAGTCTACCATTTTATAGCAATATGAGGTTCAAAACTAGTCACAGAACAAGATATAAAAAGAAAACTGTGAGCAATGGGAATTTGAGAGGAAATCACTGTATTCTAGGAATTAAAAGACTGATCTTCCAAGAAGAATATCAGCACCATGGAGAGTGAAACATATCCTTGATCCTCCTGGCCATTTACATGTCCAGGGATTAGGTTCTGCTCATGATTCTATTTCTAATAACTTGAGAGGGGTTTCTTTTTCTTTTTCTTTCTTTCTTTCTTTTTTATTTTGCAACTTATTTCTTCCAGAATGAGAGGTTACATCTCTAAGCTAATAAAAATTTTAAAGTTGTTTTTAGCAACAGAAGTCTTTATTATCTTTTACAGAAGCCCACAAGAAGGATAACTGCTTTCATTTCAATGGCAGTGCAGGGAACTTACCTATTTTAATTACCTCTATATCCTTCCCCTGATCCCATGACCTCCAACACACATCCAAAGAATACAATTTGAAAGTCACTGAATCAATGAGCTAATAGATTCTTTCAATTGTATCATTCTTGGGATAAAAGCATAAATGCTTGGTAGAACACTCAGCTTATCTTTAGTGTTATGTGGATAGAGAGACCCTCCTTCTTCTTTAGAAAAGGAGAACAAGGTAAAGTGTCCTTCCACACTTAAGGAAAGAATATGGCTGAACTTATAGAAGGCCAACCATATTTAATTTTCTAAAGGGCCACTTGGGACTTGACCTAATTAGGTTTGCTTCTGAGTCAAGGAGGTCCCCTCTTACACTACTTACTATAGAGGATGAATAATTATTAACTTATGTGTTTGCACACATATTTAATAGTTTGTAAATTTTACTCTACCTCTGTTTATACATTTTACTGCCATATTTGCTTCATGTCAATCACTTAAATTAAAGCACCATAGCCACGAGTCATATTTATTTATTTTTATTTAAAAACCAGGATACCCACCTCACATTTTTCCCCACAGAACTAAATTTTATTTTTCAGTTCTCTGAGCTCATCTTATTTGACTGTTTTAAGACCAATATTAATTTCTACTAAGCAATATTTTAACCTAAAAATACACCCAAAGTACATACGGTATTTATATAAGATATTAATTTTTAAAGTAAACATTTTCATGCATGTGGAATACAGTTGCAGCTATTTCTGCAACATAGCTGATGTATCTAAGACAGATGTGAATTTATACCAAATCATGACTATATACAGATATCCCTAAAATCAATCAGTTTAATTTAGTTTTATATTTCCCAATTCTCCAAAATTTCCAAATTTTGTTTTACGAAGCTTACTCTTTAATTAATTACAAATTAGTTAAGATATGGTAGAAGATGGTAGGTGTTTTATTCTCCTGTAATGATTTTAGGTGACAGTGGTTATCCTTTGAAAAACTACTTAATTACTTCTTTGTCTCATCCCCAGACTCCTTCTGAAAATAGAATCAATATAAGTTATAATGGAACTCAATGAGTGACTAGAATGATAATGAAGAACACATTAGGAATCTTTATAAATGGGACATGAATACCCAGTTCAATCTATTGAAACTTCACTATGCTGCACTTCAAATGTTTGAAAAATTATTTAGCATGGCCATTAAATGTGGCTTATCTTTTAAAAGACGCTGCAGAGATTAATGCAACCTACCAAATGGCTGAAGAGGATGACTACAATGATATGAACTTTTGTAAAACTGGATCCAAACAGTAAAGTGACACTTAAAATATTGGGGTTAAAAATGTTGATTTTTTTAAAATTTCGAAATGAGGGGGAAAATTCCCTATTGTAGTAGATAATTATTTCATTACAGAAGTAAATTATGTACCACCACCATATTTTACCAGTGTGTATGTTATTTACAGTAAACACTAGGAACAAATATATTACTTTCATCTGAGGAATTTCTTTTCTTCAAGCAGAGGCTGGATACATTATAACTGTGAAGTTTCATTTGAAACTATGATGTCTAATGGTTGAGGTATGGAGGATCCCCCAAAATATGTTTGCCAAGAGCATGGTTATTAATTTCCTTCTTAGATACTGGCATTAAACTTTGGTCTCAATGGAAGCCATGTTTTCTTACAAACTTTTATAATGTTATCAACTAGCCAGAAAAATAAGTGGAGAAGAATAAGTTGAAACACTCTGGCAGTGTTAGACTGCCTCTTTGGAATAAGTGCAGAGTTTTCAAAATTCTCCCTGTACTACTCAGTGTAGGGAAAAAAGTATTCTAAATTTTGAGGTTTTATTCATGCAACCTTTTTGCTACAAGAGTACTTAGACATTGCTCATTGATAAATGATTATGATAGCTTAGATTATGGAGTATATATGTAATATATTCAAAATATAATATTCATTATATATATACATACATATATATGTATATATATATACACATATATGTATATCTATAAGCTGCATGCCAAATAATGACATTTAAAGGCAAGCAAATGAAGTAATTAATTATTTGATTCATACAGAAGAATTTTGAGCTAATACATCACCTAGGGAATTGGATTCCAGCCCTGGTTCTTCCACTAGTGGACTAAATTTTTGACTTGAGGAAAGCCACTCATGTTTTTATACTCCAGTCATCTTTAGAATGAGGTTGGATCAAAAAACAATGATTACTAACCTGTGTATCATGGGTTCCTGAGAGCTACAGTTATTTTTTAAAGTCCTTAATTCCAAACATAAAGTTTCATTTGTAAGCAGTCTATTGATAACACACAAGACATGAAAATATAGTTATTTGTAGCAATTTTTTTTTCAAAAAAATTCTCAATTTATTGCTGTCCGGTGTCAATTTCCTATTCAATTGGAATTGTCTGTATCTGTAGATATTTTATTTCAGCCTTAAAAGAGCTCCTCCTATTTGAACATGTTCAGCAATCTCTTACAGACGATATATTTCAAGTCATTTACAACATAGTATTTCTGATTTCCAAATAATTTCATCATGCTTTTTATAACTTGGTTCTAACGGAAAGCAAATCCAGCAAAATGAGTGCTATCTTATGGAATAATGCTGTAATATGTATTCTTTAAAATGCAGACTTAAAATGCATTTCTTTTCTTGCCACTATTGTAATGGTTATGTTAGACAATCCCTTGTTCTATTACATTTATGTCTGACATTAAAACGATAATGAATCCTGTATCTCAAGCACAGGAAGTCTGACCCAGTGTGCACAGATCAGTCCTTTGTCTATGTATGACTTGCACACAAGTGGACATTCATGTTTCTCTAATGTTTAGTCTGACATTATTTACCTTTTAAATATCCAAACTGTAATTAGAATTTTCCAAGACTGGTGGTCATTTTTCTTCTCTGGCTCATGATAATAAAAAAGTGAAATTTTGTCATGAACTTTCTACCCATATTGAGCCTCATCTCTGTCGTATGTCTTCTGTGATCACCATTCAAAAAGTGATAAAGTGTTAGATTGGTGTATTCAGTCTCAGACTTCTCCCACAGGGGGCAGGGGGAAACCCTACTATTCTCCTTCCCCTCCCCCCACATTTTTCTTGTAACTGGTACTGGAATAAAACAAAATAGGGAATATCTGTTTGTTGCATCCTTGTTGGGGTACCCACAATGCCCTGTTTCTAAGAGCAACATTCTTACCCTGTATTATTATGTCCTTATGAATTCAGTATGACCCCATGAGTTTACCCATAGAGGATTAAATGAGAATTTCAGATCTGACCCAAGATAGGCCAATTGATGGCTGTGTATTGATGGCTGTGGAGCTAAAGTTGATATGGAACAGAAAGAGAGTGCTCATTTTCCACTATGCTCTTGATGAAAGAGAAATGGCCAAGTTGCAGAAAGAAGAAAAGCAAAATGCAGTGACAAAAGAAATGAAAAAAATATATGGGAAAATTGTCTTATGAAGTATTTTCATTTCATTGATCTACTGAATGCTGACCGCATTTCCTCCTTTTAAGTCTTTATGGGTTACCTTTATATCTGCCTCTTCCTTGTCCTTTTTTGAGTAAGATGTCTGTTCCTTACATGGAAAAAAGTCTTGATTAACTAATATAGACCCTCATATGCTGGAGAATAATCCTGTCCCAGCCCACTCCAATACTGCGATTTTTTTGCATCTGATGTTGGCATATGGTTCATTCCCAGGGGTGATTGTGACCGTGTAACAAGTTCTTCCATGTCTTCTTCACTGAAAAGAATGATGTAGGTATCTATTTCTTATCACTTCTATTCTGTCACATAGAAATGGGAAAAAGGATATCCCTTGTCATTTCACTAACAAGCTCACAAAGTTCTGTTCCTTTTGTACTCTGGATTTCCTGTATAGATTTTTACGATATGGACCTTGTATTTAAAAATTCTTCTTCTTCTTTTTTTTCCCCCCTGGGTGGAAACCCTTTCTCAAAACACTGAAAAATGAGTCACAGAAACTATCTTTAGAACTAACTTGAGTAAAGTGCATTTTACAGATTCAAAATAGGATGTCTGCTTCAATTAGAAACTACTGACAGTGAGTAATGTGTATTTTCTGACTCTCCCCTTAGGATCACTTTACTTCTTATCAGGCACCTTGATTGTCCATGCATCTATACCTCTGTTTGTCCCACCTCAATAATTTTTTTAAAACATTCTCAGGTCTCAATCCAAAGAGTCTCAGGTTGTCTCTCAAGATTTGATTTCAATTGATCCCTCTGGATATCAACTCTTCATGACATAAGTTAGCCATATGTGTCTTTGAGCAGCCAGAAATTGCTGTCATGCGGACCAAAGCTGTCAATTACTTCCTGCTCATCTCTATTCCTGAGTATTGTTTATGTATTTCTAGACTCTGTGTTATGTCAACCTATTCTGTCCACCCCATATTGGAACTCACAGATACCAACTGCTTCCTATAACCGACTGTTCTCCACTGGTCTCATCTATGCTATGATGTCTTGACAGTCATGCTGAAAGTCTAGGGCTTTTTCCTCTGTGTAAACTTCTAATTCAGCAAGCATGCACTTGGTGCTCACCTGAATTATTGAAAAGGAATCTAGGAATCCTTTGAAACAAATTTAAAAACTTGAAGGTTTTTTGATGATTAGACAAATCATTGTCAACAGTCTTTAAGTTACAAAATAAATGTATGAACAGACCAAAACATCATTTATGTGTAGACTGAGACTTATTTTGAAGTTGTCTGAAGGCAAAATAAGAACTGTACCAGGATGTGAAGAAACCATTTATAAAGACCAAATATATTATATTATAAATGTTTTCAGAAGAAATTGAGATCTGAAAATAGGAAAAAAGTTTTCTTTACTTCTGTGCAAATTCATGAAAGTAAGTGACAGGCTTCAAAATGCCTTATTTAGGGCTGGGGATATAGCTCAGATGGTAAAGTGCTTGCCTCGCATGCACAAGGACCTGGGTTCAATCCCCAGTACCACCACCAAAAAAAAAAAAAAAAAAAGATGTTCAGTTACAGAAAACTTCTGGGTGAATAAGGGGTTTGACAACTACAAGAATTGCAACTTTCAAAATGCCTTATTTGAGGTATTTCAGGGTTTTATCAGAGCTTTTGAGAATGGAAAAATTGCTTTCTTCCTGTAGATTCTAGATTTATGTTCTGTATATCTAGAAATATAATGTATACTGCCTATAAAAAATAATGAAACACTATTAGCCACTGTTTTGGGATATTTAATTTCAAGGCCTTAGAGTATCAGAATTATTCCTTCCTTCCTTTCTCATCCCTGCTGCAGAATTGTCCAATTCCTGATGGGAACCCAGATTATTCGGTATTATTTACAGAAGGGCTGTAGGACAGAGATTTAAGTTCTTAGTCCTTCTCCATTTAGATCAATGCTGCCAGTAGCTCTTATTGTACAGGTTGTGGTCTACTTGTGGCAATAGGCACAGTCCACTTAATTTAGATGCATTGTTGTGAGCCGTGTGTTGTGTAAGTGCATTTACGTTAGGTGTAGTTTCTAACCCTGATGGGAACCCAGTTAGGTACATCTCCTGCTCTCTCCTCAGATGAGGTCAGCTGACCTGGGATTTAAAATCAGGGTCCTTTACATTCTGCGCAGCTTCTCTTCAGAGGAAATTTCTGGGCCTGCAGGCAGTGAGCTGTATGAGGAATTAATTAGAAAGTCCTGTTTTTAACCTTAAAGATCTCTTTATAGCCTCAGTATGTCAGACAATTTCTTTGCTGGCTGTCTCCTTCAAACATAACTTACGTTTTCTTGCTTTGGGCCCTCACTGTCTTACTACCTCTTTTTCTGGGCAGACAGCAGAAATTCCATTCCCAAAGTTGTGTTGCTTCAGGAAGAAGCATGAAGATGAAATGTGGATGACTCTGGAAAACAATTATTATAGAATAAAGCAAATGTCTTCTCAGGGAATGAGGGTTTAGAGGAACTGCTTCAAAGAAGCACACATTAGTGATAAGTTAGATTTTTTTCTCATGAAAAATATCAAAGCCCAGGAAAGAGAAATGAGTCCTCTCAAGGTCTGGAGTTAGTAACAAGGACTAAAACCAGGTGTCCTGAGTCCCTGTGGAGACTTCTTTTATTACCCTATACTGATCTTTGTGTATGCAGGTCTTAGGAATATATTGGTTCTCCTATTTAAAATCATACATTTATATTTTGGGGCATTCCTCAAAGTCATTACAAAATCAACATACAAATTTAATAAATCACTGCACAGATTATTTGCCATAATCACATTAGAAGCAAAAATCAGCTCTTAGCTTTAAAAGCAGATTAGAGGAAAGCAAACAGCATTGTCAATTCTTGGTAAAGGACAAACACAGGATTAGAGTTTTGGGCTTAAATCTCAGCCTTAATGGTTAAAATTCCAAGTTCACTTTTTATACCACAACATAATAGCATTGGGTTTATTGTCCAGGTGACACTGTCTTTTCCAATCTTGCTCAAGGCTTGAGCTGAAAGTTCTGATCCCTTTGGGAACTGAAAGTTGATTGCAAATTGTATTACATCAGCATTATAGGCACACAACCTGTTCTCCACCATCAAAAGGAACAGGCCACCAGAAGGCTTTGGGCAGCCTTGGCAAATAGCTGAGCTTTATGCTAGGCTGAGTGTAATGAGTAATTCCACTCCCGTACAGAGAGATTTTACTTCCCTAAGCAAATTGGCTTGAAAGGAACCACTGTGGTGTCCTCTAATGGGGGCACATGATTTCTTCAGCAGCAATTCTGCATCTGTTACTGTGTTTTCTGAGTAGAAGCTTCTTCTAAATCCTGGTGAAGCGGATCCTTAGAAAAGTCCCTTGGTTTTTGGGGAAAGCACTTAGCCATCTTTCCCTTTTCTAACCTTCCGTTTAGGGGTTACACGAGGGTACACTTTCTGGTGTGCAAAACACCCCACATTTTCTAAAGGTATTGTGAGGTAGTCTAGTCCTTAATCTAATCAATTTTGCAAAAATTAATCAAGCACAAGCTGTGTTAGGTGCTTCAGATATGATGATCAATAGGAACTATTCTCTGACCATGGGGAACTCTCTACAGAGAAAAAGAAAATAAAAATCCAAGAATTTTCTTTGTCAAGTTGTGTACTGCCAGTAATTTGCCAATCTGAGATTTAATTTCTGGCTGAGTTGAATCCAGAGCTCATAAGTTTAATTATTATCCCATACTGCTTTTAAGTGACACATATCAGAACTTCACCTTTCTAAGTCTTTCTAATTTCTTTGTGAATTTGCCTGCGGGTTGCTCTCTGGCATTTAAAAATTTTACATGACCTGTTGGACATGAATTACTCAAAACTATAAATAAAACAATTATTTGAAGAGAAAATGCTAATAGGAGACATAGCTGTCCTTCCTTTATGTTTTTCATGGATATTTCAAAGTAAGTATTCTCTATTTGCCTAGAGGCAATAAATCACAAAGGGGACAATATTTTAAATTTCAGTCAAACTCTGTATACCATCTGCTTGGGAGCACAGGGATTTTGTAACAGATATGGGGGAGGAGAAGTTTTTCTTTTTCCCTAGGCTAGTCTAGATGTGAGTTTTCCATGCAGATAGTCATATTTCTCTTTCAGAGGACCCACAATTGATATTTTAGAACCACTAATCAACAGGTGATTAGGTCAAATTGAAGTGTGAGATGTTTGAAGTTAATTTTCACTTAAATGGAAAATTGTATAATATCTGATAGAAGCTAAAAGGAAACACTTATCACTTTGCCATTTCAAAGGGCTTGAAGCTATTATTTAATTCCCACCAAATCACTTTGAGGCTCAGAATTTTCATCTCAATTTCACAGATAAGAAGAAGAAACCATGGGAGGTTCAACATCTGGCCTCAGGCCATGTAACAAATCAATATCACAGTAGAGATCAGAACTCTGCAAACTTGGGTCCTTTTGACTTCTCTGCTTTGAGGACAATATCTCTTGGAAATTGACCCAGTGTTTGAAAAGCCAGGCTCCTTGGTAAAGTCCCTGTGTCCTTTGTAAGTCAAAACCTTTTGACTTTTTTTTTTCAGGCTTTTTGGAAACTTGGAAACTCCCTACTCTCTGAAATATATGAAGAAGGGGGAAAAAAAAAGATCAAAGAACCATGGTGGAAATTAAAGTGACAAATAGCCCCATGCATCTGATTTATCTATTAACCATGCCTGTCTAGTTCAGCATCCTCAGTAACTACTTTACCTCTTTATCAAAGTATAAATCTTAGATGACTTTTATATTATTCCATTCTAGTTCATGTCTAGTTGATGTTGAGAAGGATCTAGCCAGATTCAGCTTCTTAGTCTCTTGTTCCCAGAAAGAAGAATGAGCAAATGAACTCATTTTGGGAAGTAATTAAAAAAAAAAAAAAAAGCCTACGAAGCCACTTTAGCTAGGGGTAAGCTAAAGTGACTAACAGAGCTTTAATCACGGATGTGTATGTGGTGACCTAGTTCCCTTGTTTCTCCGTGAAGAGGCGTTGGTGCTCTTCTCAATCTCATTTGTACCAAATTGCAGACACTGTGTGTACAATCCCATCCTTTGACCCATATTCACGTTTGGAGGGTCTGGTAGACAAAAGATCACTAGGGCTAATTGAAGCAGGAAAGACTGCTTAGAAACCACCAGGAGCTTTACAAGGTGGGAATGGATTATAGAAGCAGGGCAGGCAGAACAGACAGCAGCCGAAAGGGAAACGGTAGCTATGGAGTATTGAATGGTACTAAGTGATTATCTGAGAGAAGAGAAAACTCTAGAGCTACTTCTGTTCCTGTATCTGCTGATCATTATGCTCCAGTCAATTCCTCTACCACCATTCTACTTGGTTTCTTGAAATGTGCATATTGACATAACATACTTGATCATTTTCGTTCGATGGCTACGTAACCATGTTTGAATTTTTTCTATAAAATATCGTCATCTTTTTCCTCTTTGAAAAAAAAAAGTCAAATATTATACTATTTATAAACACTAGTTTTGTTGTGGGACAATTTACCTCTAAATTTACCAGTTTCAAATGGTGCACATTTATTATCTCATCATGATGTGGGTTATGAATCTGAATATATCTTAGCTGGTAACTCTTTTTTAGAGTCTCTCACAAGGCTGCAATCAAGATTTCATTCACGTGGGGTTATGGTCTCAACTGCAGGCCCAACTGGAACAAGATCAGCTTTCAAGCTCACTTGCTGTGGTTCCTTGAGAGCTGGTTGGCTGAGGGCCTCAGTAACACAATGGATGGTGCCTCACTATGTTCCTTGCCATGAGTGCTCCCAGCTTACTGCATAAGAGCACACAGGTAAGAAGATTCAGGGAGCGAGGAACAAGATAAAAGTTTATCAACTTCTGTGATCTTATGTAGGATCCACATGTGTTTAGTCAGCTTCCTTTCACTCTCTCTCTCTCTCTCTCTCTCTCTCTCTGTATGCTGAGGTTTGAACCCAGGATATTGCACATGCTAGGCAAGAAATATGAAATAATAATTCTTTTTAAATTTTTTGTTTGTTTTAATTAGCTACACATGACAGTACAATGACCTTGACATATTATACATTTGAATCAGATGGGGTATAATTTCTCATTATTCTGAGTGTACAGGTTGCAGAATCACATTGGTCATGCAGTCATGTATATTCACACAGTAATAATAATGTCTATTTCATTCTACTGTCCTACCTTCCCCGCTTCCCCTCCCCTCCCCTCCCATCACTTCTCTCTACCCAATCTAAGGTGATGCAATTCTATTTTTTGTCTCACATCTTCATACATGTATTTTGTATAATGATGAGGGTCTCCTTCCATCTTCCATGCAATTCCCTTTCTCCCTTCCTTTCCCTCCCACCTCTCTTCCCTATCTAGAGGTAATCTTCTTCTCATGCTCTTCCTCCCTACCCCATTTTGAGTCACCCCCTTTATATCAGAGAAGACATTCGGCATTTGTATTTTTGGGGATTGGCTAACTTCACTTAGCATAATCTGCTCTAATGCCATCCATTTCCCTGCAAATGCCATGATCTTGTTATTTTTTATTGTTAATATTCCATTGTGTATAAATGCCACATTTTTTTAATCCATTCACCATTGAAGGGCATCCAGGTTGGCTCCACAGTTTAGCTATTGTGAATTGTGCTGCCATAAACATTGATATGGCTGTGTCCCTGTAGTATGCTGTTTTTAAGTCCTTTGAGTATAGACCAAGAAGATGATTAGCTGGTTCAAATGGTGGTTCCATTCCCAGCTTTCCAAGGAATCTCCATACTGCTTTCCAAATTGGCTGCACCAATTCGCAGTCCCACCAGCAGTGTGTGAGTGTGCCTTTTTCCCTGCATCCTCACCAGCACTTGTTGTTGTTTGTCTTCATAATGGCTGCCATTCTTACTGGAGTGAGATTAAATAATAATTCTTGATTCAGTTAAACCATGTATGTACATTAAGAAGGATTTATATAGACTAGTTCATAATTTCTCAAACTGAGATAAAGGTCTCTAACTGAAGTTTTCTAGGCAATGACGTAGAGCCTATTTCTCAGTGCCCAGCATTTGTTTGTAATGTTTTTCCTCTTTTTTTAAATTGATATAAATATTTTGGCTTTGTTATTATGAAAAGACTTATAATCCAATTTGAGATCAATTCAAAATGGATATCATCCTTAGGCTGGATTTTAACATATAAATATCACATACTGTACAAAATATACTGAAACATTAATCATGAAACTGTTTTTGGTTGTAAAGGTGGTACATATTAGATAATTGGAAAAATTTAATTCAATAGTTTCTGAAGAAAGGAGGCAGAACTTAAGCCACAGTCTACAGGATAAAGGGGGGTTGTTTGTGAACAATGGGGGCACAAGATGGCTTATAGGGGACAATTTGATATTTAAATTAATTAGGTCTACTCATTAGAGAAGAAAGAATTTGCTGAAGAAGAGAAAGTCTTCATTTTAGAGGGTGTGAATCAGTTCCTGATTGGAACTTTCATTCTGACATGATTCTATGGAGAACATTATTTGGCACTTACCAACTCCTTGCCATAATTTGTGCAAACCATTTTAATGGGTTAAATGATCAAGTCTGTGTTTTGATGACGTAGAAGATATGAATCCCATTGTGGTGCTCTATAAAGAGCATCGAGGATAGGAGGGGCAGACAAGGCATGAAGCTTAGTGATAGGAACAATTGACCGTGGTATATGAAGTTCTGATTCATAGAGCTGTCAGTCAGTGGTCAGCAGAGGGACCCAAGTCTTCCTAAGGCTAGAGACCTTTCTTGCAATAAATCAGAGATTCAGGGAAGCACATTCACTCTTCAGACAAGGAGAAGGCTCCTCAGTGAATCAAGAACTCAAGATGGCTTAATGAAGTGCATTTCTCTCACTTAGCCTGTTAGAGCACTTAGATGTATGAATGACAGGTATTGAGCTCTGAGGTGTGTTAACCTCTGTGGAAATTAACTCCTAGGGACTATGTCTTCCTCTAGCATCAGTCTTCCTTACAAAATAGGAAAAAAAAAAAAAAAAAAAAACAAGGAGCACACCATATTTTTTTATAATGAAAATATCAGTATATTTAGCATTAAAAACAGATTCTTCTTTCCTTTCAGAAAAGGACCTGTGAAAGTACAGAGCTATCACAGAGGAAAGACAATACAGGCAAGAGACACGACTCTTCAGCACGCTGGTTCCAAAGCTAAGAATGCCTCCCAATGTCTTCCCTCCAATACTTACCCTTTTCACTTCCTGGCTGTGTCTCCTCCTTCTCTACCATTTTGTTTTCATTCTTCATTCGAAGCATCAAGTTGTAAACATGGTGTTATTGTTTGGATGTGAGGTATCTCCCTAACAGTTCATGTGTGAGACAGTGCAAGAAAGTTCAGAGGAGACATGACTGGGTTATGAGAGCCTTAACCCAATCAGTGAACCAATCCCCCAATGGGATTAACAGAGTGGTAACTGAAGGTGGCTAGGGTGTGTCTGGAGAAGGTGGGCATTGAGGGGACATAGCTTTGGGGTATGTATTCTTTATCTGGCAAGTGGAGTCTCTCTGCTTCCTGATCATCATGTGAGCTGCTTCCCTCCACCACACTCTTTCACTATAGTGTTCTGTCTCGCCTCAAGCCCGGAGGATTGGAGCCTGCTATCCACGGACTGAGACCTCTGAAACCATGAGCCCTCAAATAAACTTCTCCTACCCTAAAATTGTTCTTTGTCAGGTCTTTCAAGTCAGAGCAGTGCAAAAGCTGACTAAAACACACGAGGATCTTACATGTTTGTTATTAGAATCCAGGTACCATTTTATAAAAAGATGCCATCTGTGTGCCTTTCTCACCTGACATTTCTAAAGCAAAGTGATTTAACTCAATAGAATCTCATCAAACACAATAAACAAAATGTAGGGCCATCCTGGGGCCACCATAATACAGAGATGAAATATTTTATGATTCTCCTACCATAACAGTTTTTTTTCTTTAAAGTAATATATCTTCTACTAAACTTAATAATTTATTTAAATGATATTCCTTTCCTTGTAAAGATCAAATGTCTCACCCCAAAGCATGTTTGACACAAGGTGAAGAGCCCCAATGAGACTAGGGATGGCCTAAGACAATTCTCATATATTAATTCTCAAACATCAGTCTGCATCCAAATAACCCAGAGAGCTCACTGGAATATGTTGCTATGCCCCATCTCCAGAATTTAGAATTATTAGGTCTGAACGTTTGTATTTAAATTTAAATATGAAAATTCAATGAAGTCTGAAAATTTGTATTTTCTCAAGCTCACAGGTGTTGGTAATGTAGCTTCTCAGTGAACCCTTGGAGAACACTTCCTCTAGAGTTTTGCTTTTCAAAATGTATCATCCTGAAAATCAGGCCCCAGACCAGACTTACTGAACCAGAATCCTCATTTTAACAAGATGCCCAAGTGATTCTTTCTTGAGTAATAACAGCTTTATTAGGATTAAGTTCACATCTCATACAATTCACCCATCAAATGTACAATTCATTGGCTTTTTAGTATATTTATAGAATTGTGCAACCATCGCTACTATCTAATTTTAGAACACTTTCATTACTCCCAAAAGAAATCCTAACCCATTAGCAGTTACTTACAATTCCCCTCTTCATAGATTCTGGAAACTATGAATCTACTTCTTGTTTTTTAATGTTGCCTGTTCTGGAAATTTCATAAAAATGAAACCATACCATATGGGGTCTTTTGTGTCTGGCTTACTGTACTTAGCATGTTCTAATGGTTCACCCATGTTGCAGTATGTCAGTATTTCATTCCTTTTAATAAATGAATACCCCCTCCCATAGATATATTCCATTTGTTCATCATTCATCAGTTCAGGTATATCAGTATTATTTCCCTATTTTGGCAACTGTGAATCATGTTACCATGAACATGTGTGTACAAGTTATTGTGTAGACATATGTTTTTGATTAACTTGGGTAAATACTTAGAAGGGTGATCACTGGGTCATGTGATACTTTTATGTTTTTTTGAATATCTCCTAAATTGTCTTCCAAAGTGAACAAATTAGTTAATAATGCTGCTGGTAATTAATACAGGTTCCAGTTTCCCTTCACCCTTGACAACAGTTATTATCGTCCGTTTATTTTAGACATCTCAGTACAAGTGAGGCGATATCTCATTTAGCTTTAATTTGCATTTTCCTAATGAGTGATGATATTGAGCATCTTTTCATATATTTTTTTGGTCACTTGTTTGTGTTCTTTGGTCTGTTCAAACCTCGAGTGCTTCTTATGCCCATTAGTATTTGAGAAGTACTGTCCGTTGTGAGGTTTCAGATGGTAGTCACTAGTATTTAGGAGAGTGGTTGCCAACTGGGTGTGATTTTACCCATAAAGGGACTTCTGGTGGTGTCAGGAGATGGTTTCTGGTTGCCAGAGCTTGAGTAGTCCTAGTGGCATCCAGGGGTAGGAACCAAGGATACTGTTAACATCCAACGATACATGATTACCCCATGCCCCTGAAGAATCCAGACCATTAATGGTAAAATTAAGAAACCCTGGCCATTTTCTTAGCCCATTTATTGATTGAGTTATTTGTCTTTTTGGTGTTAAGTTTTTTTGATTTCTTTATATATCCTGGAGATTGGTGCTCTATTTGATGTGCATGTGGTAAAAATTTGCTCCCATTCTGTAAGTTCACTCTTCATTTTATCAATTTCTTCTTTTGCTGAGAAGAAGCTTTTTAGTTTGAATCCATCCCATTTATTGATTCTTGATTTTACTCCTTGTGCTTTAGGAGTCTTGTTAAGGAAGTCAGGTCCTAAGCTGACATGATGAAGATTTGGGCTTGTTTTTTTTTTTTTTTTTCTATTAAGTGCAAAGTCTCTGGCCTATTTCCTAAGTCCTTGATCCACTTTGAGTTGAGTTTTGTGCAGGGTGAGATATAGAGGTTTAATCTCATTTTGCTGCATATGGATTTCCAGTTTTCCCAGCACCATGTGTTGAAGAGGCTATATTTTCTCCAATGTATGTTTTTGGCACCTTTGCCTAGTATAGATAACTGTATTTATGTGGGTTTGTCTGAGTATCCTCTAAAGCGATCCACAAGTTTCTGAAAAAAATGTTCAACATCACTAGCAATTAGAGAAATGCAAATCAAAACTACTCTAAGATTTCATTTCACTTCAGTCAGAATGGCAATTATCAAAAAATCAAGCAATATTAAGTGCTGGTGAGGGTGTGGGGAAAATGATGCACTGATTCATTACTGGTGGGATTGCAAAATGGTACAACCACTTCGGAAAGCAGTGTGGAGATACCTTAGAAAACTTGGAATAGAACCACCATTTGACTCAGCTATCCCACTCTTTTGTCTATACACAAAGGGCTTAAACGCAGCATGCTATAGCCATGCAGCCACCTCAATGTTTATAGCAGCTCAATTCACAATAGCTAAACTCTGGAAACAGCCTAGATGCCCTTCAATAGATGAATGGATAAAGAAACTGTGGTATATATACACAATGGAATATTACTCAGCCTTAAAGAAGAATGAAATCATATCGTTTACAGGTAAATAGACAGAGTTGGAGAATATCATGCTAAGCAAAATAATCCAATCTCAGAAACTAAAGCCAAAATGGTTTCTCTGATAAGTGGATGTTGATCCATAAGGGGCGGGGGGTGGGGCAAAGGGAAGAAAAAAGAACTTTGGATTGAGCAGAGAGAAGGAAGGGGAAAGAAGAGGATGTGTGGTGAGGAGATGGTGAAATGAGATGGACATTATTACCTCTATGCGTGGGTATGACTGCATTAATGGTGTGATCCTACATCATGTACAACCACAAAAATGAAAAGTTTTGCTCCATTTGTGTAAAACAATAAACAAATAAATATTTTAAAAAAAAGAAAGAAAGAAAAGAAAAGAAACCCCGGCAAACCATCTTGTTTGCCAGGGACTAAGAAATTTCTCAGGATATGGGGATTTTAGTTCTAAAAATGAGGCCATCTCTAGCAAATCAGGGTGGCTGATTACTCTAATTCACAGGATTATATGCATCCTTGGTGTTCAGATTTTAGCAGGGTTTATAGAGTCCTCAGTGTGTAATAAAGACTGAGTAGCAGGAAAGCAAGCTCCTCAGTGTCCCTTCTGCACACATGCCTGTGAGCATCAGGGCCCTGCTTCCTGCCACCCAGGGCCCCACAGGAAGTTCAGGCTTCCCTGCAGGCTTTAGCATCTGCATCTCCATGGACTGGGAGCTGGGCCCAGCTGCTAGTGGTTACTGACTTTGCAGGAACTCAATGACTGTGACCCGGCCTCTGAGGCCTGCTACTGCCGTTGCCCCTCTCCTCTTTCTTTAAAAAGGGGGGGTCTAACAATGGGAACATTACAGTGTGGAGTGGATTGAGTGGAGCCCAGGGACAAAGGCACAAAAACCATCACAGCCTCTCTAGTTAGAGGGTGGTGGAATTACAGACTGTCAAAAAGAGAAAGGACCCTGGAGAGTGTGTCCAGCCCCTTCATTTTATGCAGCCTGTGTGGGTCAGTGAATGAACAAAGAGCAGTGTGTTATATTCATTACCATTTCGAGGTCATGTGAGAATAATGCCCTTTTAATTGTCAGGATGGAAGAAGAGAACCAAAAGTTTCCCTTTTGAAATCTTACACCCTACTGGGGAAGGTTCGGTCACACTCAGAGAAGGAAGTATTCACGACCCCTCTTGGCCAGGTTAAATGGTGACAGATGGTGATGTAATGGAGCAGAGTACAGATTCTCAAATTTGAACGTGCCTCAGAACCACCTGCTGGGCTTATTCAAACACAGATCCACCTCCAAACTTCATGATTTAGTAGGTCCAAGGTGAAACCTGAATTGTGCATTTCTAATAAGTTCCCACTAGTATTAAAGGGAAAGACTATGACCTTCCAGATCTTTGTTATTCAAATTGTGGTACATGGACCTTCAGTAGCAGCAGCAGCAGCAGCAGTGGCACCTGGGAGGTGATGATAATGCAGAATTTCAGGTCCCACCCTCAGCTTGCTGCATAAGAATCTGAATTTTGACAAAATTTTCTGTTGGATTGTATGTATATTACAATTTGAGAAACAGTGGTTAAGATGATTTAGTTGAAATACCTGTGCTGTTGCTGATTTTACCCCACAGCTTTTTTACATATAGAATCATCTGAGGGGACTGTGCAAATCCCTCTGCTCAACTTTTAAACCTGTCTTATTCTTTGGAGATCCACCCCTTTAAAGAACATGGCTTAATTGAGAAATGTGTACTCTTTATTCCATTGCTTGGCATCTTTAGCAATTATTCATTTTTCAATCCACATTTCAACATCCTTTATCATGTGTCAGGTCTTGTGCTAGATCCTGATGAATGGAAATGTACAGGCTGCTCTTGCTTTTATGAAGTTTCAAACTTACACAAGAGCTGAGTGCAGTGGCGTACACCTGTAATCCCAGTGACTCAGGAGGCTGAAGCAAGAGGATCACAAGTTCAAAGGCAGACTCAGCAACTTAGCAAGGTCCTAAGCAATTTAGTAAGACCTTGTCATTAAATAAATAACAAAAGGATGTCTGGGGAGTGGCACAGGCGTGGTGGTACACGCTGTAATCCCAGTGGCTTCGGAGGCTGAGACAGGAGGATGGCAAGTTCAAAGCCAGTCTCAGCAATGGCAAGGTACTAAGTAACTCAGTGAGATCCTGTCTCTGAATAAAATACAAAACAGGGCTGCAATGTGGTTCAGTGACCAGTGCCCTGGGTTCAATCCCTGGTACCCTCCCCCCCACACACACATACAAAAGGGCTGGGGCAAGGCTCAGTGTCTAAGCATCCCTGGTATCTGGCATCTCTAGTATCAAATAAACCAAAAATCAAAACAACAACCACCACTACCAACAAAAAACTGACGCAACATTTTTGTTGTTGTTGTTGTTTGGCTGGTGGCAGAATCTTGATCCCATTTTCCTGATTGAACCATCCATGTGGGTCTCAGGAGTAGATCCTTCCTGAGTTGTCCCTGTTGCCCTGAGTATTAACAAGTGAATTTGGTTCTACTTAGCACATGCTCCTTTTTCAAACCAACACAGTGATTTGAAAGTGTTTCTAGATTTGGAAATACTATCACAATGAGAAGCAAGTGTAAAGTTCTATGAAAACATCAGGCTGGTGCTGAGGAGAGCGAGCTGTGAACTGGGGGATGGAATGCAGCCATTGGAACAGCCTCGTGGATATGGGCTCCATTTCCATTTCCCTCGCACCTCAATTTGGCAATGGCTCCTGTGTGAGCTGCAGCTGAAGCATTCACTCCAGTTGCTATTTGAAAACAACCTCACTGACAAACAGGGACAGTCCAGGTTGTCTTTATCCAGCTTTGCCATTTGTTTGCCACAGACCAGTTAGATTTGGCTAGAGTCCCATTTAAATAGTGATATGATATTCCACTGAAGATGAAATTGGTCAAAAGACAGCCTCTGTTACTGGAGGGGGGTAGATGAAAGTGTCTGAGTGAATATCAGAGCTGGTCCTTGAAAAAAACTGTGGCATGGAAAATTTCTCTTTGATGCTTTCCATCAACACTGCAGCCTTCTGCTTGAAAATAAACCCACAGATCTCCAAAGTTGGTGCCAAAGTGGGAATCTAAGCAGTAGAGAGGAGTAGTTGATCTTTGCTTCTGAAATTTTCCAACCTTTACTCCCTGATTGTTCACTGGTTGATTAGTACTCCAATTTTCTGTTTTGGGGTAGGATACAATACTCTCTTTAATGCTCTTATCCTAAAGTGGATAATTGAAGAAAATGGAAGGATATGCAAACAATTTGGTAAGACCAAATGCTCAAACAACACATCACCAAAAACTAGAAGAAAAAGATAAAGCAATTCATCAGCCTAGCATTAATTCATAAGCAATGCTATTAACAATGTTAATGCTGCTGTTACATTAATTAATGCTTTGCTTATGAAGTTAATAAGTTAATGTTCCAATTAACATTGTAAAATACCGATAGCTAAGCTGCATTAGGCATCCTGCTGACTCTCTTGGGTCCAAAGGAACTTTTTTCCTTCCTACCTATTGATATTGCTCCATGCAAATGAGGCATTATGTAGTTGAAGGGGTACAGATTTTGGAGTCAGACAGATTTTCACTGGAATCCTTGTTCTGCCCCTCTAACTTTGCATGAGGTAGTAAAGTTCCTTGAGGCGCCATGTTCTCAGTCATAAAATGGTCATGCTAACTATAACTACTTTATTTTAGTTGTAGTTGATCATGATCTTATTTTCTAAATGTTCCATTTGGCCTTCCCTTCAATATCTACCAATTTAAGCCATTTTGGGGAGATTGTGAAGATATTTATTCCCAAACAGAGAAACAAAGCCTATGGTGCTTAATAATATGGATGCAAAGTTGGATGCTGCTGTTAAGAAAAATAAAAATACTAAAATAACAACATCAGGATCTAAGCGAGAACATTCTTCATTTCCATGATAGGGCACCTCCTTTCCATTTTCCCAGTAGAATTTCAATGTTGCTATGGAATAGTGATTTCTATGTGCTTTACATTTTTTTATCTTTCCATATGGCAGGTTTTATTGCAGTTGTACTCTTTCTGTTCCGTAATTGAATATTGAGCATGTGAGAAAAAAAAAATGTTTGTTAAGTGTCGTTCATAAAAGAAGCAGCATCCAGCCCATGGTGAAAATAAATCTTGCATCACCTAGACACTTGTACTTTAAGGTAAGAACAGTTACTGAATGGGAATTTGGAGTTGTCTCCTTATTCAAGCTGCATGGTGGGAAGAGGGATAGACAAATATTTGGTAGTTAAATAATGAACTGAAAATTGTTTCTGTTGTCTGTGTAGTTTATCTTTCCATTTTGTCCTTTTCTGCAGGATTATTCTTTCCCACTCTGTTGAATTTAAGAGTGACTATTGGACTTACCTGGTCAACGAAATGTGAGCAACAGTGATGTGTGCCATGTCCGAGCAGAAGGTTTAAGAACCCACACAGTCTTTTCCAGGTCTCTTTTTTCCTCTGTGATTTTCCATTTGGAATGTGCTCTTTCAGGCTAGATTCCTAAACAAAGACAATGTGCAGCAGAGCTGCATGTGATCTGCAGCCTGAGCCCAATGTACGCTTCTGTTGTTAATGTCATTAAGTTTTGAGTTTTTTTCCTACCTCAGTGTTGCCTAGATCAGGTTGATGGACACAGTAGTTGAGGTTATTCTGAAGATAAAATAAGATAACATTGCTAGTCCCTAGAACAGTAGATTCCATGAATTATATTAAAACACAGTGGAGAGAGAGATTTCAGTTGACCATGAAGGAAGACATACCAGGTCATCTGAACTCCTCAAGCTTCAGCCCCAAGAAGGCTCAGTCCACTTTCTGCCCTCCTGAAGGTATCTTAGTATGTTGAGCAAAGACAGGTTGTGTTGTTGGTCAGAAGCATGAAGCACAACCTCATTCTTCCAGCAGTGCTTGGCTTGCTCTCCACAGAGGTAGAAACATGGACACTTCACAAATGATAAAAACAAATACATATTAATGAGGTCTAGTAATTTTAATTTACCATTTTAATATACAAGGATCTGAATAAAATATGATACACAGTATAATGAAGTCTGTAGATAGTAATTGCTGTATAGCATTTCCTGTCTGGAACATGCCAGTCTTTATTTAAACCTTGGAAAGGATTAAAAGAATGAATATATTTCAAAGAAATATAGGAATACCTTCCATAGGCATTTTAGTTTTAGGTGTTTTATATAAGTTAAATAACCTCTTCATACTTCATTTTCTCCATAAATAAAGTGGTAGTAGAAATAGTTTCTTTAGAGAAATATGAAGGTTATCTAAAATAGTATCTGTAAAAGGACCAAGAGAGTGCTTGGCTCTTAGTAAAAATCACAGATATTTAAAAACCAAATAAAGGAATTTCTAATGGTGGGTTTTGCTGTTGCTTTGACTGGTTGTTGTGTGATCTTTGTGTGTGTGTGTGTCTGTGTGTGTGTGTGTGTGTGTGGTTTTTAGAGGTACTGTCTTAAAAGCAATCCACTAGCTGATTTTGCCTGCTCTTTAGGTCAGCCCTTCTAGCTATAATAACACATTTTCTTTTATGACAGACTGTCCTGATTTCTCTAGCTGAAATTACCAACCCTAAGAAAATGAGAGCTTGTAAACGATGGGACAATGACAGGAAGGCCCAATGTGTGATATATTTCAATCTCAGAAACATTATTTTCCTTTGTCCCTTGGGCCTTTAAAGCAAGAGCATTTGCGCACCCTCCCTGAGTTATAGCCCTTTTGGTGTAGTTTAAATCATCATCATTCAGAGAGGCAGAGACCATGGCTTATAGGATTAAGACATGGGCTAATAATGTCCCAGGCTTGAAGCCTGAGCTTTTTTGCTTCTCTGCAGCTCTGTCACCCTGCATATGTCATTTGTCCTTTCCTACTCTTATTTCTCTTGGTGCCAAATCAGATTTTCCTTCTCTCATATTTACTGTTCGAGAAAAATGGTTAAAAATCACATAAAACCTTAAACAAACAATATTCTGAAAGAGGTTAAAATTTCACAGAAATAGAGAGGACTCGCCATTCTAGATAGAAGCTCGGTGTAATCTTAAGCCACACAGACATGGCTGTATGCTGCTAATGTTAATGTCAGCTTTGTTGAATTTTACACACTCTGTTTCCTCTTTACTAGTCAAGTTTTATTATTGGATTACCATTTAATTATTTTTTCAGGTGCTCCTCTGGGGTAAAACCACATTCGCCCTTGGAGTTTTATTTGAAAGCTTTTTCTCATTTTAAAAATCTGCATATTTCCTATTGGGTAAAATCCACTTTTATAGTTTCCTAATATCCTTGAGTTTTACAAGGATAGTTTTATCCATAGTGAATATTTTATGATGCTGTTTAATTTGAGTCCTTAGTGTCATTGTAGAATGAAATGTGATTTCCAGAAGCTCACTGAGAAAGACTAAGGATATCTAGTTAAATTAAATGAACATTTAAAGAGTGATATGATATGACTGTGATGATAACATAATAGGGAATATTTATTGTCTATAAACCACATAATGGCACTGTGCTGGCCGCAATGTTAGACACATTATCTTGTTTATTTTTGACAGGATATTCTGAGTTAGATAATGGTGTTATTCCCATTTTACAGACTAGGAAACCAAAGTTCAAACAACTGACACTAATCCTAGACCTAAAAACTGGCAGAATCAGGATCTTTAGGAAATATTTAGCTTTAAAAATGTTCAAGAGCTCACATATTTTTTTTTCTTAAAATATCCAAAACTAAATATCCAACTTTTTGTTTGTTTTTTTACTTTGCTTTGATTGTGTTAGGCAATGAAACATTCTTTGGAGTTTTAAAATGGTCAATTTTAGGAAATAGTTCATAGTTCTATCCTCTTTTTTTGGTGTATGTGCGTACTGGGGATTTAAGGAGAGGTAGTCTACACCCCCAGCCCTTTTCTTTTTTTAAATTTTGATGGGGATGTGGCTCAAGCGGTAGCGCGCTCGCCTGGCATGCGTGCGGCCCAGGTTGGATCCTCAGCACCACATACAAAACAAAGATGTTGTATCCGCTGAAAACTAAAAAATAAATATTAAAAAAAAAATTCTCTCTCTCTCTCCCCTCCTCCCTCTCTCACTCTATCTTTAAAAAAATAAATAAATAAATAAATAAATTTTGAGACAGGGTCTCCCTAAGTAGTCCCGGCTGTTCTCTAACTTGTTATCTTCCTGCATCAGCCTTCAGAGTTTCTGGGATTATAGGCGTGCTCCACATCCACAGCACATGGCCTGGGGTCTGGTAGTTCTATCTTGACACTCTGTTGTAGGTGGGAAAAGTCAACAAGGAGACACGGAGCACCTGAATGAAGACAGTCTGCAACCATTAGGTGCTTCAGGCTGGACAATCACAAGGACCACTCTCTGCAATAACTTCATCTTCTTTTTGGGATCCCCGAGAGGCTGGATCTCTCATTAGCTCATAGTAACTAGCAGACTTGGGGAGGGACAACCTACATAAGAGCAAGGGATGGATTTATTGTACACTATTAGTCTGTGCTGGCAGTCCCTGCAGAGGTATAGTTATCTACTGGCCTGTCTTAAAGCAGTTCTACTGGGGATTGATCAGAAAGACTTGCCTTATATCTAATATAAAGCAAAGACATTAAGGAGTTTCAGTAAGATCTGAGGAAGACAGTCTTGGAAAGGCAGGGTTTTGGAAAAATGACAGGACAAATCTTGTGGAATTTGGGACTAACCGTGTTATATATGTAACCATCCTATTCTACGTTTTTCTTTCTTTTCCTCTAAAGTATCCAGAAAAGGTTTAGACTTACCAATGATGTTAGCTTTGAGTTAGCATTTCCTTTAGAATAAAAATAGGACTTTATTTATATTTTAAGGAAGCAAAGCAATGAATCTTGGAAATGCTTTGGAGGAATAGCAAAATGATGACAAGAACTGATGAGAAGTAACCAGGGTTTAGAGAAGACTCTAAAAGTTGGGGCTCAGAATATGAGTACACAGATGACACTCAGGATGCTTAAGACTCCCTGGGAGCTATAAGAAAATTTTGTGGGGGGAGTTTCAATTTCCTGAATTGATGGAGGATGGGGGTCTCATTATTTTCTTTAAACATTAAAACAAAGGACATTTCCAGAAGGCTGGAGATCACAGATTCTGATAGAGAATAGAAAGAAAAATGGATTCAGATAGAGTTCAGATAAACACATGAATAAAGTATATTCATTTGAAGAATGTCAATCAGAAGTTAGTAAATGTTATAGTAAGTAGTTTAGTTAGTAAAGTGTATTAACAGTTATTAATATTAATTGAAAGGAATTTTCAGTGAAATGAAAATGAAACTAAAATGAGGTTTTAGTAATATGAAGAGAGATTAAACACACACACACACACACACACACACAAAACCTTCCATCAATACCAGTGCTGAGAGTGAATTTCCAATATGATGGTACTGCCAGACAAAATGCAGAAATGTACAATTATTCACAGAGCTGTGGATTATTTACACTATGATTATTCTCTTTAAGGCACATTTTTTCTCTTACTATATACTTTTCATGATATGAAGTTGTCTTGTTCATTTGTTTATTATCTTGTACCACCATTAATATTTCCTTGAGGGAAAGACCTTGTTTATTTAATTTACTGCTACATCTCTGGAGACCAGAACAGTGTCTGGCAGATAATATTTGCTTTATGAAACTTTATTAATCTGAATGAATGAATTCAGAAATTTCCAAAAAGATACAGACCTTAAGGCATTTGTTACTTAAGAGAATAAAAGAAACATATAATATTACAGAAAATAGTGAAAGTAATAGCACCACAAAAGGCATGATGCAGAGATCCATAACTTGATACCAAGTCTGAAAATGCAATAGATAATCTATCAGGTATAGAGAGATTATTTCCCTAATGCATGGTAAATGCATTAAAATACTGTCTGTTTCTAGCCACCTGTGCCATCTAGCATTACAATTTTTATTTTTTAAAGTAAAAACGTATGATTAGGCTTTGGCTGTCATGACTCTAGAATATGAGACTTCTCAAAAATAATGAGAATAAGCTGGGCATGGTGATAAAACCCTGTGATGTCAGTGACTCAAGAAGCTGAGGAAGGAGAATTGCAAATTCAAGTCCAGCCTCAGCATCTTAGCAAGACCCTATCTCCAAAACTAAAAAGGGGCAGGGGGAAGGATGTTGCTCAATGATAAAGCATCCTTTGGTTCTATCTCCAATACCTACTAGTAATAATGATAATGGGAATGTAAACAATTTCATATTGTAGCCATATAAATCACTAGTCCATCATAGCATGCCCCATTCAAATGATGCTAATGTTGTTTAAATGTTGATTTCCTTTAGAATCATCTAAAGGGTCATACTAAAAATTATTCTTCAGTACTTGTACCCTATTTTCTTTCTATTTTCAAGCATTACTACTCAAGTTGATAACTCAATATTTATCCATGTAAGTTTCCAAGACTTTTGGACACACTCAAAAGATTTGCCATGTCATGAGGCTATTTAGGAGAGTCTACAATACTTAATGAATATCGTTATGGTTTGGATATGAAATGTCCCCCAAAAGCTCACATGTGAGATGATGCAAGAGGTTCAGAGGAGAAATGATTGGGTTGTAAGAGTCTTAACCCAATCAGTGATTAATTCCCTGATAGGGATGAGTTAAGTGGTAACTGGCTGGAGGAGGTGGGAATTGGGGTGTGGCTTTGGGGTATATATTTGTTTCTGGCCAGTGGAGTCTCTCTCTCTCTTTCCTTCCTGGTCACCATGATGTGAGCTGCTTCCCTCTGCCACACTCTCCCGCCATGATGTTCACCCACACCTCAGACCCTGAGGAATGGAGCTGGCCTTCTATGGACTAAGACCTCTGAAACCCTAAGCCCTCAAATAAACTCTTCCTCTTCTATTTTTTTTTGATATTTTTATTTTTATTTTTTTTAATTCTTTATTGTTGGTTGTTCAAAACATTACATAGTTCTTGATATATCATATTTCACACTTTGATTCTTCCTCTTCTATTATTGTGCTGGTCGGGTCCTTTAGTCACAGCAGCAAAAAAGCTGACTAAAACAAATATAGTTCATAAAATGTTTCAGGAGATGTTGGTCTCATTGGGTATACTTGGTTACATTGTAAGGTTTAAACCTACTTAAAGGTTATGGTTTTAATAAGTGTGGTAGATCATCAATCTTACAACTTTCCCACTCAGGCATTATAACAAGTCTATATGATCAATGAGCCCCACCATGAGCCACCTGTGCTAACATGCTTATTATCAATGCCCCCATGTGGAGGCCTAAAGTTCTCATTAGAATCTCCAAACACAAAGTGAATGCTTTTGAAACAGGGAAACATCTTTATTCTTTATTTCCTTGGCACCTTTATAGTGTTAAGTTTTTAGAATACAGACGATCCCTGACTTATGTCTGCACGGATTTTTCAGCTTTATAATGATGAGAGAGATGCATTCAATGAAAACTGTACTTCAATTTTGAAGTAATCATGCCTATTATGGTGTAAAGTAGGTTAGGTGTATTGCACACACTTTTGACTTATTATATTTACAATTTAGGTTAGGTTTAGTAGGACATAACCTCATTATAAATGGAGAAGCATCTGTAGATGAGGCAAGATTTCACAAAGAAGACAAATATTCAAACAAATCTTCTAGTATAGGATTTGTATTCATGATTGTCATAGTTTGAAGGCGTCTCTTCAAAAATCTAGGTGTCCCCAAATGACAATATAAAGAGGTGAGGCCTTTTAAGTGGTGATTGGACCATGAGGGCTCCTTCCATGAGAATGGGATTGAAATCCTTATGAAAGAGTTTTCAGTGTGTCTTCACTGGATTGCTTTTCTGTGTTCACCAGGTGAGAAACATCCCCCCACAGATCCTCTGGAGAATGCAGCCCTCACCAGAGAACTGAACCTATAACATCTTAATCTTGAACTCCCATTCTCAATAACCATGAGGAAAGATATCTCTGTTCTTTAAAAATTACTCAATCTGGGGCTGGGGTTGTGGCTCAGTGGTAGAGTACTCAGCTAGCATGTGTGAGACCCTGGGTTCAATCCTCAGCACCACATAAAGATAAACAAAGGTATTGTGTCCATCTACAACTAAAAAATATTTTTTTTAAAAAAGTTACTCATTCCTAGCTATCTTTCTTAGCTGTAAAAATGGACAAAGATAATAATGGTAGAATCCATGAATATTTGCATTGCTAGTGGAGAGAGATGGTTATTGCCTGCACACACAGAAGTCCATGCAGGTGTTCACCTCTGTGACTCCCTACTGATAGAGACTTTGGGGCCTTTTAAGCATCCATTACTAATCATCCACTCTTATTCAATAAGTGCACTTTACAGTTTTAATTTAATGTTTTAATTTTTGGCCATAAAGAGAAAGCAGCAGCAATAAGGTTTCTTTCTTTTTTTAAAAAAAATTGCCTTTAACAAACCTAAACATGGTAGGTGAAACAAGATTTCAATTGACTACAAGCTGCCCTTTTCATTCAAATAAGAGTTTCCCATTTCTTTTTCTTACTTCCCTTCCCTTCTCTCCCTCCCTCCCTCCCTCCCTCCCTCCCTTCCTTCCTTCCTCCCTCTCTTCCTTCCTTCTTTCCTTCCTTCCTTTTTTTCTTGGGGATTGAGCCCAGGGGTGCTTTATCACTGAGTCATATGCCCAACCCTTTTTATTTTTTATTTTGAGACAGGGGACTCCCTAAATTATTTAAACCTTGCTAAGTTGCTGAGACTGTCCTTAAATTTATGATCCTCCTGCCTCAGCCTCCCAAGCCGCAGGGATTACAGGATCGCACCACCTTGCCCAGCTCTCGTTCTGTTTAAATGTTGACTTGCTTGAGTTGCATTGCTGACTTATTCTTTCCTGTATTTCTTCTTCTGCATAATTACATCTAAGTGAATAAACAAATTTACTTACAACTAGACATGCCTAATTTGGAGAGCCATGAACCCTTATTCCACTTGTTTTTCAAATTATTCCTTTTCTATCTTTTGGTACAATTGAAAGTCATGGAATGTTGAAATAACTAACCTTCAGAATTGAGTGAGAGTGTGTAGGGTTGGAGTTTGGTCTTACTACAGCTGCCCACCACACATCTCTCCTCCAGAGGTGTCCTCTCGGATACAGATATCCTTCCAGATTCCTGCATATCTTGGGAGGGACAATAACATGGTGTGGAAGTACAAGGTAGCTTTCATTATTATTTGTTAATAATGTGCCAATTACATAAAAGTCCAGACTATATTATACTTCATTAAAAGTTGTTTTGTGGCCAAAAAGCTGAAAGATAATAATGCTGCTCTATGTACTGTCCAGTTCCATTATGGGCCTCATGCTTTAAAAGGACTGTTCCATAGGATATAATTGAAATATTAAATGATATAAACAGTAATTAGGACCTGAGCATGTTTTTCCTAGGGAAAACTCACAGGGAATGTGATTCTGAATAAACTTTTTTTTAGACATCTCCAGTGGATAAAATCAGGGTATATCAAAGACATGGGGCTATTGCAAGGGGTGGACCAAAATGGAAAAAGGATTGTTATTCGTAGTTACATTGATGGCTATACCTCTTTGGCAGCCTTAGTTCCTCACCTCCCATAATCTAGCATTGGCTCTTTCTCTCTTTCTCTCTCCTCACAGCCACCCAGAGTATGATTAATTTATTCATCAGTACCAACAAACTAGAGAAACACCTCTTCTTTGAACACATGACAAGTACTAGAATTAGCTGAGTGTGGGGGTGCATGCCTGTAATCCCAGCAGCTTGGGAGGCTGAGGCAGGAGGATCACGAGTTCAAGGCCATCCTCAGCAACTTAGCGGGGCCCTGAGCAACTCAGTGAGACCCTGTCTCTAAATAAAATACAAAATTGGACTGGGGATGTGGCTCAGTGGTTAAGTGCCCCTGAGTTCAATTCCCAGTACCCAAAAGGAAACAAAACAAAACAAAACAAGAATGGTTTACTTTTGTCTTTTTCTCCCCCAAGGATAAATGATGATCAAGTCAGGATATGGAAAATTTATAGATTGAAAGGACAGAATTACAAAGAATACAATAATGAAAATCTTTGTAATTAACAAGTTTCCAAATTAGTCTGCCTAAGTGACAAAGAATTCTAACCCAGATTTGACTTAGGCTGGCCATGTTGCCAGACACTACAGGAACTAAATTCTGTTTTTTCAGTCTTATCTCTAGGTTAAAAGCTATTCCTTTTCCCACAAGCTGTGCTATAATTCTGTAATCTAAAGATAACCTCCATTGAAATAAACAATCTATAAAGTAGAATGTTTGCTTGCTGTTTTCTTTTCTCGCCCAAGAATCTGTCACGCTCAGGCAGCATTCATTCAATTTATCTATCTATCTATCTATCTATCTATCTATCTATCATCTATCTATCTATCTATCTATCTCTATCTCATCTCTATAGAAATATCTAGATAAGAGTTCTTTAAAATGGTATTTCGTAAAAACAATAAAATAATTTTTCTTTTAATGCAGTGCTATATAATATATACTCCAAACAGTGCATTCAACATCATATTTTTATTATACCTCACAATATTGTAAATCAGGAATTTAGGCATAACTCAGCTGGCCATTTCTTTTCCTGTGTCTACAAAGGTTATTCCCTGGTATCAGCTGTTTGGTCTGGAAGACAGCCTCACTCAATTGCCTGCCATCTTGGTATAGATGGGTAGAAGATTGTCTACCCATGGAGCGACATTGCCCAGAATTCTTACATGACAATTTTCCAGCATGGGGTTCCCAGAATACATTAGAATTTGTTCAGGGCAGATTTAGGCTCCCAATAAAAGTGCTCTAAGAAGTACAAAGTATTAGGTATACTTATGGCTTAAACTGAGAAACTGTATTCTGTTGATCAAACAGTCACAAAGGCCTCCCAATGTTTAGAGGTGACATAGATCCCTTCTCTTAAAGGAAGGAAAGTAAAGAATTTGCAATCATATGTAATCTTCCACAGTACAACTGTGGAAGTCCATGATAATGTGAGCTTTGTGCAGCATGCCCTCAGTTCTCTCCTCATAAAAAAGCAATAATAATCTGGCTGGCCTTGGATCTTCTTGCATTGTTAAATTCTGTAGATTTTTCTTTCTCACGTGGCATCTGTTTCACACCTGTTTGTTATGGGATGTCACTTTTGTATCATGATGTATTCTTTGTAAAAATTTACAATTATCTTTTACAAGTGTTCAGCATTTATTTTATGTACAGCTTTTATTACTGTATTTCTGCATTTTGTTTCTGCATTTTGTTTCTCTCCATAAATTCTGTGAACTACTGGCTTCCACGTTTAAAGTTTTGGGACCTCCTGGTCATTTTTCCTTTCTTTTGTACGAGGAATTGAACTCAGGGCACTTGGCTGCTGAACCACATCCCCAGGCCTATTTTGTATTTTATTTAGAGACAGAGTCTCACTGAGTTGCTTAGCACCTCCCTTTTGCTGAAGCTGGATTTGAACTCACAATTCTCTTGCCTCAATCTCCAGAGCCACTGGGATTACAGTTGTGCACCACCGCACCTGGTTCACTTCTCCTTTCTTGAGCTCTAAATTGTGTGCTATCTGCTTTGTATTGTTTTTTCTATGCCAGTCGTGTCTGTAGAGAAGGGAGGGATTGATTACTACTCACTCGGTATAGTCTTCTTAATCTCAATCTTATGGACATTTTGGTCCAGATAAAACTTGTCCCATGAAGGATATTTAGTAGCTGTTCTGGACTCTACAATCTAGATGTGAGTAGCTCATCCCTCTCTAGTTGTGCCAGCAGTGTCCAGACATTACCACATGTGTCCTCAGATACAATCACCCCTTGTTTAAAATCACTGCTCTAGCAGATGAAGTAACTTTTAGATTAGTGTTCAAGACAAAAGAAAAACAAAAAACAAAACAAAAAAAAAACATTCTGCCATTGTGTGGAAATGTAGCATATGTATACACCCTGGCAAAGAAAAGGACAAGTTTTGCTCTTTAACTTATCAAGGCTAGAATATTGTAGGCTCTTAGCAATTGCATACCCAGTCTGATTCCCAGAGTTCTGCCCATGGCCTCAGAGTAAGAACATTTAGCATCCATTCATGATTACCCTATGTAGTGGTTCCCTCAATCCCTGCATCCTGAGTGATGACTCTTTGCATCCTTACTGGATCCTGATTGTATCACATTTCACCCCCTTCAAACAGTGCTATCCTATAGAAATTTCTATCCACTTCCCATTTCTGAGCTGGGTGACACTAATTTTGAATTAGATAGATATAAACCAATACATGAAAGCAAGCCATACATCATAGCATGTTTGACCTGGCAGTGTAAGTTTTGAAACCAGGAATTATTAGTATGCTGTTCTGTCAGGGTATCAGCTATGAGAGAGAGAGAGAGAGAGAGAGAGAGAGAGAGGGAGAGAGAGAGAGAAACAGGAACCAAAAACCTATGGTTTTACTTGTCAAAATGTTTACTTGAGCCAGGTATGGTCCACAAACCTAATCCCAGTGTCTCAGGAGGCTGAGACAGGAGGATGGTGAGTTCAAAGCCAGTCTTAACAATAGAGAGTCGCTAAGCATCTCAGTGAGACCCTGTCTCTCAATAAAATACAAAAAGGGCTGGGGATATGGATCAGTGGCTGAGTGCCCCTGAGTTCAATCCTGGTACCAAAAAAAAAAAAAAAAAAAAGTTTACTTGATGTTTAAGTGATTATCAAAGAGAATATCAGAGGTTTTTTTTTTTTTTTAAATTTGCTTTTTTTTAAAAAAAATTTTTTTTTTAAATATTTATTTATTTATTTTTTTAGTTTTCGGCGGACACAACATCTTTGTTTGTATGTGGTGCTGAGGATCGAACCCGGGCCGCACGCATGCCAGGCGAGCACGCTACCGTTTGAGCCACATCCCCAGCCCTTAAATTTGCTTTTTATTAGTCCTTTTTGAATTTTTTTTCACAGTCATCCCAATATGTTCTCAATCTCAGTCCTTCTGTATGCTAAGTGGCCTTATCTTCCCTTTACAGTTGCCCTTGTTGCAAAGTTCCCACCAATTATGAAAAAAACTGAACTTGTTCTTTACTCAAAATATTTATTGCACCTCTTTCTTTTTTTTATGATGATGAACATAGGAACACTTTATTTTTGCGCAAATATTCTCAAAGATAAAAGAAAACAAATATCCTTTCCTTAGGTAAGTTGAAGAGAGAGAGAGAGAGATGGCACAGCCTTAGGTGAGCACTGTGTATGAAAAATATTCTACTAGTGTCTCAATTTTAAAATTAATATAAATTTTCCATGTATCTGCTCTCAAATTTATTCCATTTATGTAAAATAAATAATCTAAGTTACTTCTCAGTGTAATGACTTAATGACACTATCATTATCCCCCAACCCTCACTTGACATTGACAGTTTTTGAGGGACCCTTTTAAGAACACAGGGTTGCAGTCAAGACAATAATATTATCTTTGGTAGAGAAGTAAGATGTCTGAGGTTCAGAGAGGATGACAGATCTAGGAAGAGAAAACTTAAAACAGTGTTGATATGATGTGTTACGAAGCATCAAAGAGCTTTACTACATCAGCACAGTTAATCCTCTAAATAGCTTTATGAGATAGGTACTGTTTTTTTCCATTTTACATATGATATAAGTGAGGCCCAGAAAAATTAAGCAACTTGCTCAAGTTCAATATATAATAATTGGCAAAATCAGGACATAAATTTCTTCTTGACCTTGCTGAAAGGTCATCTTTAACTTCCACATTCTGCTGAGTTGTCAACTGTGCCAGAAAATCTAGTTCAGTTATTTTTTTTTTTTCCTTTTTGCTCAGGTAAGCTCAGCCTGTCTTTCGTCTACTTCTATCATGGTAGTTTTGTCTTTTATTAAATGTTCAATGTTATTTTTGCCTTTCTAATAGGTTTTTTCCTCGGACAGGATTTTGCACAGTTGGCTTTTAGCAGGATGACTGGCTGACTGTTATAGGTCCAGGCAGATTTGATTCGCACAGTGAGTCCTGGTTTTGAGCAAGAAGAAGTACTGGTGACTGTAGAAGCAAGGCAAGAAATAAAAAATAAATGCAGGAGAATGGCACTCTTTACATTTCTTTGAATTCTTAGCTCTTGCTCTCTCCTGTCCCTCTTTTGAGTCACAGACTCAGCAGTTTCCAGCACCCAGAATCATATTTTAGGCCAACCACTAGGCCAGTAAGAATCAGAAGAAGCTGAGGAGGGTTCCTGGGGTGACAAAGTCAAGAGCATAAACCAAGGTGAGAGAGCCACTTCCTATAACCAGGTGGGGAGTATCCAAGAGAATGAAGAAAACTGAGAGGTCAAGTTAGAAATAAAGGAGGGAACAGCAACATGCTGGATTTATAAAAGCAAAAGTTACTGGTTGAGGAGTAATGGGTGATTCTTATTGCCCCCTGGACTCAGTCACTATGTATGGAATATATATTGATTTTTAACAGATTATATTAAACAGCTAAGAATAATTAAGATTATTGATATAGACATATTATTATGAGACAATGTTAACATACAGGTCACTAATGCCTCAATGAAGCATACTATCATAGGCACGACAACTGGGCATGTAACTGGATGGTATAACTGTAGGCAGATGGGACATGTTTCTGGCTCTATGAGCTAAGCTGGATTCCTTGAATCAGCCTTAGCCTTCACCCCTGTGAAGGCAGTTTATGCTTCAAGAGTATGGTGCCACCTATAAACCTAGACCCAAGGAGACATCTTCTCTCTCCTTGGTTCTTTCCCGCTGTTTTACTTGAGTAATTTATCTTCCAAAGACTTAGTCTTCTATTTCAGAGAGTATTTTTTAAGTGTATGTCCTACAAATAACAAAAATTAGTTAACTCATAAGTGAATTGTCAATAAGATGGGAATGTTGTTCAAAGAACATGTGAGGGCTGCCTCTATAGAGTTATTTAAGAATGAAGTTAATCGGGGCTGGGGTTGTAGCTCAGTGGTAGAGTGCTCATCTAGCATGTGCGAGGCCCTGGGTTCAATCCTCAGCACCCCATAAAAATAAATACAAGAGCTGGATTGTGGCTCAGAGGCATAGCGCTCACCTAGTATGCGTGAAGCACTGGGTTCAATCCTCAACACCACTTAAAAATAAAATAAAGATATTGTGTCCACCTATAACTAGAAAATAAATTTGTTTTAAAAAAGAATGAAGTTAATCAATAATAATGTATCAACATTGAGTCACTAATTATAAAACTACCGTAATAATACATACAAGATGCTTATAATTGGAGAAACAGGGATAGTAAATAGCATAAACACAGATGTATTCTCTTAGGAATAATCTTGGATGATCTACTACATGATACTGCTGTATGACACTGGAAAGATATGCCCCCAACTTTTGTATCTTTTGCAGTATTTTAAAGTTTTTGACACATTTTCTTAAGATTTTTCTCTTTGATACGCTACCAAGCATGTTATCAAAACCTTACATCATGGAAACTATAATCAGTTATGCGATTCCATTCATAATGTCTTTTTTAACCTTCACATCTTGCTGATAAGGGGAGACAGTAGGTCTTCTATCCCTACTGTTCTTATTTTGTGGAGGAAGGAGCTGAGAATCTAAGTGCCTTGTTCAAGGTCAAACAGGTGTTACATGGCAGTGATGGGGCTTAGACCCATCCGACCTGACGCCAGGATTAAGACACACTTCATGGCACAAGATAACAACTGAGAAACATGCATGCACATACTCAAGACCCAGTTCCTGACATCAATATACTTTAATCCTTAGACATCAGATCTAAGGAATAAGAATAGAGGTTACCAAAACGTTATCAGATGAATACAGTGTGTGAGCTGAAGGGAGAGGGACACCAGAGTAGGCTAGAATGCTCAGGAGAAAACTTTCTTCTGAACACAGAACTTTTCAACCAAACTTTGAAAGACAGATAGCATTTGGAGAGGGGAAGAAAAGAAAATTATGACTAAAAAAAAATCTTAGCCATAGGGATTTAGTTAATCTTTAGAAATATCCCCATAACCTCTTTGGAACCACTTGCTGATTTAGTCCACTAGTGACTTAGCGTTTCTCTATTTTACAACCGTTTCCTAAATTGTCTCAATTTTCGTAACAACATAAATTTCCAGCCTTTTGAAGAAGAAACCGTTTTTGCCTTTCTACGGTCATATTTGTCAT
The DNA here is from genome assembly GCF_001458135.2 of Marmota marmota marmota. Lineage (NCBI taxonomy): Eukaryota > Metazoa > Chordata > Mammalia > Rodentia > Sciuridae > Marmota > Marmota marmota. The sequence continues at coordinate 5,268,597 of NW_026000170.1, read as the reverse complement.
GATACAAAAGCATTTGCTTCCAATTTGGGTAATGTTGTTCTTCCCAGGCTCCCGAATGGAGATAAGAACGTCTGTCTCTAGTATGAAATCCAAATCCTAAGCTTATTTAGAAATTTAGTACCAAGCTTTACTCTAATCTTCCCTAAATACCAAAATGTAGTTGAAAATATTTTTAGACCACCAAGTTCATATCCCTTAAGTTCTGTTCCAATTTTTCATGTTGTCCAACATGGTCAAATTATTTTATGATGTTGAATATGAACAGCGTAGAATTCATTTATAGCATAAGCTTTCTGGACATAGCAAGGATGTGTTGGCTGGAGATGTGGCCCAGTGCACCGTGTCCAAGTGGGATATAGGAAGCCCTGGGTTCAATCCTTAGAACTAGGAAAAAAAACTGTATGTACAGAGAGATGTGGTTTGAGCCCCAAAGTCCCATACTATATCATCATCAGGATATCAAATCCAAACAATTTTTTTGAGGGTAGTTTATTTATTAGTGTGTCATGAACCATTTATATTAGAATTTGGGGGGAGAGTCTTATAAACTATATGCTTTAGGGGAAAATTGACTCCATTTTTTAAAGCGATGTCTGAATAAAAAAGGATGGGATGGAGTGAAGAAGAATTCAGCTGCTAAAATATTTCCCTAGGCATGGGTGTACAATTTTATTTTATTTAAAAAAATTCTGTAACCTCCTTCTTTCTATGTCTTATTCCTATAGATCTGTGTTCTCAGGGAATTTCTGATGTGTCCTTAATTGTTAATCCAGGTGTGTTAGCTTTTTCATCACAGTGACCATAAAACCTGAGATGAACAACTTAAAGGATGAGGAGTTTATTTTGGACTCATGGTTGGCTGGCTTCATTGCTTTGGGCCTGAGGTGAGGCAGAGCATCTTGGTGGAAGGATGTGGAAGAAGAAAGCAGCTGAGTCCATGGAGCCAGAAACGAAATAGAAATCCCCAGGGCATGTCCCCAGGGATCTATGCCATGCCCCATCTGCCTACAGTTACCACCCAGTAAAATATTTAAATTATCAATGCATGAAATGGAACAATCGCCCATTAGGTTACAGTTCTCATAATCGAATCATTTCATTTCTGAACATTTCTGCAATGCCACAGGAGCTATTTACGAGAGATCTCATATCTAAACCATGATACTAGGTGCCTACTGACACAGGTTAATCCCTTACAAAAACAAGTGAACTTTTATGTTAACCTCAAGGACACAAAACCTTAAATTCAAACAAATGAGTATACAATTGTTTGAAATTTCGTGTAGTGGGGCTGACATTGTGTAATATGGGGTTTTGCCCAATGCACCATCAAATTAAAGTATTAAATGAATACACACCCTATTGATATCTATGGCCAGTTGTGCTGCAGAGATGTTAACATGTTAAATTCAAATTCAATGTAACCAGCAGCCTTATGTTTAGAAAAGATTAAAGTAGAGCTTTAGAGCAAGACTTTGAAATAAGCTTAGACTTTGGACTTTGAACAGAATACAAAATTACTGTTTAGAAATAGAAATGCTCTTAACTTGGAAGCATTGCTTTTTATTGGAAAAGAAAAAGATAGAAAAGAGAGAGGGAGAGACAAGAATAAGAAGACATATACCCTTGCTCTGATGTAAAGAAAATGACTACCACAGTAAAGTTCAGAGTATTAGTGTGTTGGGGAAGGTGTAGTAATTAAACACAAAGCATTCCTAGGAAGAATGTGAAAGTAATCTAGCAGATTTACTGATTCAAGTATCTTATTAAGAGCTGCCTGTAGCCTTTAATGATTCACTTGTAGTGTTTATCTAATTTCAATGATGAGACAGTTATTATAATTCTTGCTGATAAATAAAATAGGATTGAGGTTAGAAAACATTTACAAAAGACAAGTAAGCAAACCATAACTCAACATTTAGTGAATGATAAACATAACTTCCCCAATTGTAGGACTGCTAATTCATACTTATTTGGATTTTGAAGGTTATACCTACCTGCAAAAGTTAAGAACAGATACACCTATGAGCTTATTTGTTGGTCAGGATCATATTTGAATCTTTGTTTGTAAGAGAACACTTTGTAATTTGATTTCCAGATAATAAGTATAAGTTCAAATAAAACTGGGCGCTGGGACAGTCCCATGAGAAGGATTTCTCTATGAAGAAGACAATTATCTTCTACTTTCCCAAATAGTATTTCTTATGATACTAATTAAGTTTATATATGACATGTCTTGAAAACTTCTGTCTCCTCATTCCCAAAAGTATGTTTCTAAAGATGTTAATTATGGGTTTAGTGCAATAAATCAAGATCAAGTCATTTTAGAAATAATTGTTAAAATTAAGTTGTATCAGTTACCTATTTCTGTTCAGATATCGATTTCTAATATGTACTGGTATAAGACAACAAATTATGTATTTGCTTACAGTTTATGAATCAGTAATTTCTGCTCATCTTGTCTGTGACCATTCTGCATCGCAGCCATCTGTTGGCTTGACTGGGACTGAGTGGTCTAAGGTGGCCTTGTTTACCTCTCTGGTGGTTGGTGCTGGAGAGCAGCTGATCCTGTATCCACATGACCTCTCCTCCTCAAGGAGATCAGCCCAAATTTTCATCTGGTATCAAAAGAGTCCAAGGGGGTAAGAGGAGAAGATGAACATAAAACTTGCATATCATTTTAAATATGTTTAATTAAAATACCTATCAAGATTCAAGGTTCTATTTTTTCTTTATTTTTTGGTACTAGAAATTGAATGCAGGGATGCTAAACCACTGAGCAACATCCCAAGCCTTTTAATCTTTATTTTGAGAAAGGGTCTTGCTAAATTGATGAGGCTGGTTTTGAAATTGTGATCCTAGTGCCGAGTCACTGAGATTATTAAGTTCCTACTCTTTTTTTTTTCCAGAGCTTTGTAGCTACGCACAATAGTTGGGTTCATCTTCACAAACTCCTACTTACAGACCCTTGCAAATTGTTGGGGAAAATGTAAATTGGTATAGTCTTTATAGAAAAAAGTATGGAGGTTCCTCAAAAAATCAAAAATAGAACTCCCATATGATCCAACAATCAAATTACTGGACATGTATATACAGAGGATAATGAACTAATTATGTCAGAGAAACCTGAATTCCCATGTTCATTGCAGCATTATTCACAATAGCTAAGATATGGATAATCAACTCAAGTCTCCATTTAAAAATGGATTAATAAAGAAAATGTGGTATATGTATATAACGAGATGGTATTTGACCTTAAGAATGATGAAAATTCCACATAAATACAGTTACACTAGGCAAAGGTGCCAAAAACATACATTGGAGAAAAGATAGCCTTTTCAACAAATAGTGCTGGGAAAACTGAAAATCCATATGTAGTAGAATGAAACTTGACCTATCTCTCACCCTACACAAAAGTCAACTCAAAGTGAATCAAAGACCTACCTAGGCAATTGCCAAAAGAAAATGCAGGCCCAACACTCTAATATGTTGAAACAGAAACCAACTTTTTAATAAGACTCCTAAAATACAAGATATAAATCCCAAAATTTGATGAATAGCATCAAATTAAAAAGCTTCATCACAACAAAGAAACAATTAAGAGCATGAAAAGAGAGCTTACAGTATGGGAGAATCTTTGCCCTCAGCTCCTCAGATAGGGTATTAATATATAAAATGTAAAAAGCATTAAAAATAACCCAATTAAATGGACAAAATAACTCAACAGACAATTCTCAAAAGAAGAAATACAAATGGTCAACTGATATATGAAAAAATGTTCAACATTTCTACAAGTTAAGGAAATGCAAATCAAAACTACACTGAGATTTTATCTCACCCCAATCAGGAAGGCAATTATCAAGAATACAAATAACAATAAGTGTTGGCAAGAACGTGGGGGAAAAGATACTCATACACTTCTGGTAGAACTACAAATTAGTGCAACCAGGAAAGCACTATGGAGATTCCTTGAAAAGCTAGAAATGGAACTACTACATGCCTATATCTCTCCTTGGTATACATCCCAAATCTCTATAATCAGCGTGTTACAGAGATGCAACCACATCAATGTTTATAGCAGCATAATTCACAATAGCCAAGCTATGGAATCAAGCTAGGTGCCCTTCAACAGATGAATGGATAAGGAAAATATCACACACACACACACACACACACACACACACACACACACACACTGGATTATTACTTAGCCATAGAGAAGAATGAAATTATGGTATTTGCTGTTAAATGAATGGAGCTGGACACTGTCATGTTAAGTGAAATAAGCCAGTCCCCCAAAAGTCAAAGGTTGAATGTTTTCTCTGATATATGCAAACTAGTCCAAAATAATGAGAGAGAGAGAGAGAGAGAGAGAGAGAGAGAGAGAGAGAGAGAGAGAAAGGGGGTGGGAATTCTATCAAAATAGACAAAAGCTCAGTGGAGTAGACAAAAGGAATTGAGGAGAAAGGAAGAGGGATGGGCTAAGGAAAGAACAGTGGAATGAATCTGACCTAACCATAGTGAATCTCACTATCATGTATGACCATAAGACACAAGTTAAAAAAATGTCTAAATAAATAGCAGAAAAATCACTAGGGTGGAAGGAAGGGAACAGGGGGTGGAAGGAAGGAAACAGGGGGTGGAAGGAAGGGACTGAATTAGAACAAATTATTTTCTATGCTTTTATGATATGACAAAATGAATCCTAATGTTATGGATAACTAAAAGAATCTATTAAAAGAAAATGATGAAAGTTCTGTTATGTGTGACAACATGTATGTGTCTGGAAGACTTTATTTTGAAATAAACCAGGTACAGAAAGACAAAATAGTATATGAAATTAAAAAGCCATAGAAACAGAGAGTAAGTTGGTATTAACCAGTGGCTGGGGGTGGAGATATTGGGGAAAAATACACACACATACACACACACACACAAATACACACACAGCCTGGCTCTGGTTGTTATTTGCTGAAACTTAAGAGAAATGAAGAGATTTTTAGTCTTAGTTTCCTCATTTGTAAAATGCAGTAAATAAAACATATTCTAAAGTATAATTATAAGTATAAAATGAAATACACTCATAGACTGGTTAGCCTAAAGCAACCAGCCGTAAATGGAAGCTGCTACTATCATACTAATAGTCATTTGAACCTAGAGGTGTGACCCCAATTCTCTCCATTTTTCATGCCATTCTTTTAGAATAGGTGGCTTATCCTTGCTCTCTCATCCCTTCACACTTTAGCATCCCCTCTATAACTTAACACTTTTGTGTTCTAAATCTCTATGAAAGTCACTTTCTCAAAATTCATCACATGTTAAACGTCTAAGCCCCAGAACTAACCTTGAGGTATGGACAAAGAAGTAAATATTTCAGAATCTTAAGTCATCCATAAATGAGGCTTAATGAAAGACAATGTGAGGGACTCTCAGAATGATACAGATGACAGTTTAGCAAATAAACAACTGACTACAAGATGAAACTGATTAGTCCTGGGTTACAGAATCCAAGATGAAACTGATAGCCTGGAATTTCCAGCAAAAACTCCAAGTCCACAACACAAGGCCAGGAGTTAGTGCCAAACGAAAATAGGTGGAGCACTAAAATAGGTTCATGGCAAATGACATCCCGAACACTACATATTGCAAACAAAACTCTTCACATACATGGTCTGGCATATTCCTGTTGGGTTGGGAGCATTTCCTTAAGGCAGAGAAACTGAGACAGGCACAGATCTTTTCTGCTAGTTTGAGTAAGACAATTGCTTTCTCTATGCTCTCAGTGGAAGGGTTTCTCTTAGTCTGGAATGTGCCTGGAAAAAAGTCTTTAACTGCCTGGGTGTACCTTAGATCTAGAATCCTTCTTCTTATGTTGCCACAACTTAAGCAAGGTCTATTTTGTTGTTGCTATTATTATTAGACAGGAGGACACCAGAGGAAGTATAAAATCATGATAGATTACCTGCAGGGAGGGGATATGAAATATTGTGTGCATGTATGTTGAGTGTGTATGTGAATATGTATATAGTATGTATATGAAGTTGGGCATCTTGAGAGAAAAATAAAAAGAAAGTCTATGATTTCTTTTCTTAGTTCCTGGGATTAGACAAGAAATTGCCTGCGGGGATGTGTTCAAAGTGTCTTCACCTTATAACTTACCTAAACCCCCTTCTACAATTTCAGTCATTTATAATTCTTGACTAGAGTGGGATTGATGTGAAATAACCATACAATTTTTTTTCAGCAAACATCCAAGCATCTTCAGTAGTGGTTACATGATTTTGCAAAGTTGGTCATAATAATATCATTTTCATGTATAAGACAACATTTGCAATATGACTGTGTGTCATGAATCCTACTCATTTTATCATCTTAACTAGCCTGTGAAGGCTGGGGGACAGGGTTATACACTGGGATGGAATAAACAAAAAAATAAATGAGTTGAATCAAGATACTGGGCACTTTGTGTAGGTTAAGTGAGATGGAATGAGATAAGAGAAAATCCTATCCGTGAAGATGGGATTTGCAGATTGGAGTAGTGATCCAGGTGAAATCATGGAGATAAAGGCAAATCAGAGAGCATAGGAGAAGAGAAGAGAGAATGATGCTGATATAAAATAAACAGCAGTGGAAAGGTGAAGAGAGTAGATGAAGTGAGGATTCCTCATAATACAAGGTTACCTTAGAGTTCTATCTGCTACAATCCTAAAAGCACTCTCTGTGTTGATGACTCCAAAATTGGCATCTCTGCTGAGATCAAGAACCACACTTCCAAACACTAGATTCTGGTTTAAAATAGTTCCAGTTGGCAGCTTTTGTCACAGTATCTCTCAACTTTCTTTGGAAGTGTGTATGTATAAAATCCATAAAAATAAAAAAAAACAAAAACTCTTAAATACTAACATCCAATAGCTGAAATCAGCAATAATGAAAGAGTTCAGGGAGAATTTCTACTAAGTCCAAAGCCACTAGAGCGTTGGCTTGTTGAATGTAAATACCTACATGCAATTGACTTCAGAGACCTAGAAAAATCATTGTATCTGCTCTTATGAAAAAAGTAGAACATATCCCCTATAAATAGCCTCTTTATGAACCCCAAATTTATGACAACTGAAGAACATGGTGACTCTCCTTAAACACTTATGTTCTCCTTTTTTTTGGAGGGAGTAACCACTGAGCAACACCCCTAGCCCCACCTTTTAAAAAAATTCTATTTTGAGTTAGGGTCTTGCTAAATTGCTGAGGCTGGCTTTGAACTTGCCTCCTGAGCAGCTGAGATTACAGGTGCACATCACTGTGCTCAACATCTTTTGCCTTTGATGTTGCCAATACAGGTTATTACATTTTTCTATGTTTATTTAGGAAATAAACAAGGCAAGGTTTTTGATGGTACAGCATATCATGAAAGTAATTGTTGCATAAGTAAAATACTTCAGAAAGAGAACAAGAGAGCAAGTATTCTAGTGGCAATGTGAATGGGAGGTGGTGGTGGCTTCAATTTAACATTAGCAAGCAGGGACTTGATAGAAGAGCCCACCCAAATCTGGCTAGATAAATAAATGCATGGCAGACATTGGAAACTGGTCTTACAATAATGACTACATCCCTGTCTTAGTGTTTTAGGTCTGGGAAGAGGCTGCTCCTAGCCAAAGTACGGTACTCTATCTTTTGCCAAATGTAAGGAGCAAGGGACAGTCCTGAAAGCATATGTCAAAGCATAATGTATCATGAGGCAAAGCTTCTGTGTTCCCCAAGACTTAGGGAAAAATAACCTCTGGAGAATGTTGCTCTGGAGAAATAAAAATATTCAGAAGGCTGCTTGGTTTCCTCACATGCAGGTGAGAAGGCATGATTATATAAATATCTTCCAAGCCAGTTTTCATTTTTCTCTTTTGATATAATTTAACATTTGTGTATCTCACCCAGTTTTCTTCTCATCAACATTCCTGCCTTTGCTTCTCATCTGGTAGTTGTCCTACTTGAGCTCGTTCTCTTTCTATAGTTAACTCTGCCAATAAAACAACTAATTAAACCATCTAGAGTGGATGAAATTCTCCATTTGCATGTGTTTCAAAGTATAATTCCTTTTATAATAAAAATTGTGCTTTCATTTCTCCTAGGGTCCTGTATCAGCACCCTATGTGTTTTTAATCCAATTATCTCTACTTACTCATGTCTCTATCATTGTAAATGGTGCTACTCTTTTCCTAGTTACTTTAAAACACACAAGATGAAATGTTAGACTCTTCTTTGATTATCCTCTATGCCATTCACTTGATTCTTTTATTAATTATTGTTAAGCTGTTGTAAAAACAATTATTTCTTCTATCCATGTATTTGGATATCTCATGAGCAGGTAGTTGAGCTTTTAATACTCTTCATATTATCATGTCATTAGAGGCAAAAAACTCTTTTTTTGTTTTACTTATTTTTTCCCCTCTGTTGGATATATTCTGTTTTCTTTATCCTACTTATTAGCATGAGTTATAGATACTTGCTCTAAAATGTTTGATTTCTTAATATGCTTACAGTCACATAAAATATGCTGTATTGTGTATATAAATTTAACATATGTAAGTAATTATGACCTGCAGAACTCATTTTGCTTATTAGCTTTTTGACTCCATACTATTTTTAAGATCTCTGAATGCACAATAAAGAGAGATAGTTTCTTGCTTCTGACTGTAGCAAATATGATATATTCTGGATATACCCCATTTTCCTTATCTATTTCCCTAGTGATAGGCACTGAGATTGTTTCCACTCTCCTGAAAACACAAATATCTTTCTATAAGTCTCAGCACATACACACTTATAGAACTACACAGTGCAGATGTAATATAAAGTCAATTTGGGAAACCCTTACAAGGGTAGGAATAGAGAGTACACAGACCCCTGGACTCCCACTGCCCCACAGTGTAGCCTTAGCACAGATCGTTTATATGCAGCATGGCCAGTGTTCCCAAGGAAGATTACTCCTGTAATGCTCTACATATTTATAGAGTTTAGTGTAAGTCACATCTAAGAGGATTGTCTTGTTAGACAGGCAGAGTTTTGGCCCAGCAGTTTAATCATAGCATTCTGCTGTGGTACTCAGACTCACTGAAACAGCTCAAAATGAGACTTAGCATAGGGGTTGTGTTTCTATCACAACAGCCCAGATGAAAATTCCTCTGGTATATATAACCAGGTGTGTGTGTGTGTGTGTGTGTGTGTGTGTGTGTGTTGGGATTTAGATATTTTTAATTTTACTTAATATTGCCCCACCAAATTTCTTTCTATAAAGGTTGTGCTAGTGACACCCTCATTAGCAAAGCATAAAATTTCTCATTTTCTTGAATTTTACCCAAATTTTCTGTTATCCCATTTTTAGATTTTTATCAGTCTATAGGCCTGAATGGATACTTTATCATTTTAATTCTCTTCACTCTGATGCATACTGACCTTGAGTGTATGTTTAAGTCCTAACAGCATTTAGTGGTTTCTATCTTTAATTATTTATTTATGTTCTTTGCCCATATTTAATTTGAAATTCCAGCTTTTTCATATTCATTTGTATGGGTTTTAGTATATTCCAGATTAATTCTGTTCTTTAAAACTTTCTGTGGGAAGTTCTTTCTATATCTGTACCATTAAGTATGGTAGGCTCCTAGCCTACCATACTTAAAATGTGACTTAAAATGTGACTCATACAATTAAGGAGCTAAAATTCAATCTATGTAGTTGGCATCAATTTAAATTTAAATAGACATATGTGACTGGTGACAATGTATTGAACAGTGTAGTTCCTTGATAATACCCTGGCCCAGTTTTAGAGACTGTAAATACTTTCTTTTAACTTCATATTTCTATTAATTTTGTCTTTATTTGTAATTTGTTTAATAGAAACTCTAAATGTCATAAAAATTTATCCTCTTGTATTCAATTTTTCTTCTTTTTATGGAGACATTTCCTTTCCCCATTCTAACAATGTTTCATTTATTTATACTTTAATTTTTATTATGCCCCTTTTCCTGGATGCTTTAGGCTGAGTTTACTTGTCTTTTTTTTTTTTTAAAAAAGGAATATTTGGTTATTTATTTTATATTTTCCTTCTTTTATAATACAGACATATATAGGTGTGAATTATCCTCTAAGCTCTGCTTTAACTACATAACTTTTTCTGTGCTGTGTTTTCATTTTTATTCATCTGAATGTATTTAGTTAGTTCCCTGTGATTTCATATGTGATTCATTGTTTAGAAATATATACTATAATTTCCATGTATTTGTAATTTTCAAATTTCCTTCTGTGATGGATTTCTAATTATATTTTACTGTGGTCAAGAGAATACACATTTTGGGATTTAAAATATTGTAAAGTTATTGAGGCCTGTTTTACAGCCCATATACTATATATCTTGAAAATTATTCCAAGTGCCTTCAGAAGAATATATTATCTGTTGTTGATGGGTAGAGTGTTCTATAGATGTGTTAAGCTTAGTTGATCAATAATGTTGTCCAAGTTTTTAATTTCTTTTTTTCTTCTGCTTAGTTATTCTATCAATTGTGAAAAATTTGGGGTTTTGAGATCTCCAACTCTTATTCCATTGTCTTTTTTCTGGCTTTTCTGCAAGATTTTCCTTAATGCATTTTGCCACTCTGTTGTTAGGCGCATACATGTTTATACTATGTTGCTTTAAAGCATTTCCCTATCATAAAGTATTCAAAATCTATGTTAGACTTTACTTTCTGCTTTCCTAGAACCTCAAAAACTGCCAGAGATTAGAGGGCAGGGCTGTCTCAGATCTCACCTGACAAGAGATGTGTACACAATCTTGCATATATGTATGATATTCTTTTTTTTATTTTTTATTTTTAAATTTTTATTATTGGTTGTTCAAAACATTACATAATTCTTGACATATCATATTTCATACATTTGATTCAAGCAGATTATGAACTCCCATTTTTACCCTGTATACAGATTGCAGAATCACATCGATTACACATCCACTGTTTTACATATTGCCATACTAGTGTCTGATGTGTTCTGCTGCCTTTCCTATTCTCTACTATCCCCCTCCCCTCCCCTCCCCTCCCCTCCTATCTTCTCTCTCTACCCCATCTACTGAAATTCATTTCTCCCCTTTGTTTTTTTTCCCTTTCCCCTAACTTCCTGTTATATGTAATTTTGTATAACAATGAGGGTCTCCAATTTCCATGCAATTTCCCTTCTCTCTCCCTTTCTCTCCCACCTCTCGTCCCTGTTTAATGTTGATCTTCTTCTCATGCTCTTCCTCCCTGCTCTGTTCTTAGTTGTTCTCCTTATATCAAAGAAGACATTTGGCATTTGTTTTTTAGGGGTTGGCTAGCTTCACTTAGCATAATCTGCTCTAATGCCATCCATTTCCCTGCAAATTCCATGATTTTGTCATTTTTTAGTGCAGAGTAATACTCCATTGTGTATAAGTGCCACATTTTTTTTTTATCCATTCATCTATTGAAGGGCATCTAAGTTGGTTCCACAGTCTAGCTATTGTGAATTGTGCTGCTATGAACATCAATGTAGCAGTATCCCTATAGTATGCTCTTTTTAGGTCTTTAGGGAATAGACCGAGAAGGGGAATAGCTGGGTCAAATGGTGGTTCCATTCCCAGCTTTCCAAGGAATCTCCATAGTGCTTTCCAAATTGGCCATACCAATTTGCAGTCCCACCAGCAATGTACAAGAGTACCCCTTTCCCCACATCCTCGCCAGCACTTGTTGTTGTTTGACTTCACA
>NW_026000170.1:5252242-5256829 GCF_001458135.2 Marmota marmota marmota | reverse complement strand
TTGTGGAAAGCCGGTGGTGGCAGTTGAGGCTCTGAGGGTTTTTCCTGAGAGGCTGTTTTGTTTGGTGTGTGTGGTTCTAAAAATAAAGTTAGTTTCTTTTGACAAGTGGCTCCTGATTGTGCCCAGCCAGACTGCGGCATTTGGTGGCCCGTACGATTGCTGTGAGCCAATCATCAGCCGGCAGCTGGAAGTTTGCTGGCAGCTGGAAGTTTGCTGGGGCCCCTTCGGCTGTGGCTCTCAACACACTGTTCTTATGAAATTCATCTGTTTTCTTAAATAAACACTGCTTGAATTGTGGAAAGCCTTAGTTTCAGTTATTCTGATACAGTTGATTTTACAGTTTTTGGTTTTCTTATTTATTTGTTTGCCAGTGTTCTTGTTGCTTATGGAAGCATAGAGGTCTCATTCTGTCATCCAGAAGTTCAATCTAATTCACATCCTTCTCCTTGTAAAGTTCTCTGGTGTCATTCAGATATGGTGAGCCTACTTCTCCATTCTTATAATCTGCAATCTTACTTTAGTGATTAAGTACAGCTACCATGCAGTGTCTAGGAACTGTGGTTCTCCATTTTCCCAGGTTAACAGCATCAAAAACCACTAAAAGCTTTAATACAAATTTTTTGGGGACCCAATTCAGACCTATTGAATTCAAAATCCAGGTGGTTTGACGTAGAAAATCTTTGTTCCAAGTTTATTTAATTTGTAAAGGATTTTGGAAGTAGTAAAAATTTGAAAAAGCATGCCTTTAAGGTTGGTGGTTTATATAAATCATAGCTGATAATGTTAACCAATCTGATCAAGGTAACTGTTAGGAAGAGGCATCCAAACAAATTAGAGCTTATTGAAAGTTATCCATATCCCACTGTGGCCAGTTTTCAGTGTCACGGGCCTGCTTATGTTCCCAAATCTTCTCTATAGTTACAGCAATTTCAGCTCAGCCTCTGTTTCTCTGAACTTTCTCTGTCTTACCCATGCCTCTTCTCTTATCCTTACTTCCAAAATATCATAAAGAATTAGAGAGTATATTTTTCTAGAATTAATTTGAATTAGAAACAAGGATTTAGAGCCACAAAAGCTTCAGGTAGAAGCATTTGGTTCCTTGGCTATAGGTGTATTTCATATCCCATCATCCATCCATTTATTCATTAGTTCCACAAATTCTTGTTGAATTCCTATGCAGAATTCTTGATCAAGATCTCAAGGGAGATAAAGGCATTAGAAAGAGAGTCTTGAGTGCCAGTTGCATAGAGATGAATACAGAAGACTGCTCTGATAGACAGAAGGGGAAAAAAAAGGTATAAAGACCGAGTCTTGAAAAATTGCTCAGACTTAGAAGAGAAGAAAATGCAAATGCTCTTATTAAAAACAAAATCTCACTTTATTGTTAAAAGGATCTCTTTTTTTGTAAAAAATGGGTTCTGAAGAGCTGAGAAAATTTAATTTCCTCAGAGCATATTGATATTCTCAAAATGTGGTCTCTGGGCCAGCAGTATCAGCATTATCTGAGAACTTGCTAGAAATACAAAGTCTCACTCCAGCTTCTGAATCAGAAAACTTGGGTTAAGGCCCAGAAATCTGTTTTTTTTTTTTTTTTTTTTTTTTTTTTTTTTAAATAAGCCCTTTAGGTAATTCTATTGTACAATTAAGGTTGAGAATCTCTGTTATAACATATCATATTCCCTGGCCTACAGAGGCAATCCATGGGGATTTTTATGTCCTTGTGGAAGATAAGACACTGATTAGGTTTGAGATAAATTTTTCCCCCTCCCAATTCAATGATTTGTCTTCAAACTTTCTCTCTGTTTATTAACTGAAGGGAAAGTTATCAACCTAAAGTCAAAGTTCTGCCAAGCAGAAATTGGGTGTGATATTTATTAATATTACCAATCATAGTACCCAGATGGCCTTAAAACACATAAAGAGCTCCTTAAATACCTGCTGAATTATTTCACATGAGATTTAATCAAATTTGAGGTTTTAATTACAAAAGTAATATTTTAGAGTAGTATATTGGGTTGGAAGGTATTTAAACCTAATCTTCCATGTCCACAATCTCTTTCTTCAGTATGCAACAATGAGAAAGAAGGCTCAAATGAGTGTCCGTAAAGTCTTGTGAGAAGCTCAGATTAAAAAAAAAAGATTCAATTATGGGCTGAACTAAGTAAGAAAAATACCTTAGACATTTTAAAATTCTTCTGAAAACACAAAATAAAATGAGACAAAACAAACAACAAAACCTACAAAATCTTAGCTGGTTAAACCAGGAATTCATGCATCTATATACCGCATCTTAGAAAACAACAACAACAACAATAAACATATATACTGTGAATTAAGTGCTTTGGTTTGGATTCGTATCCCTCAAAAGCTTCTGTTAATGCAAGAATGATAGCTATGACTTTATCTGTCTGCCCTAGTTTGAATGAACTGGTAGGCAGAAAGAGTCTGGCTAGAGGAGGTGGGTCACTGGGGGCTACCCTGGAAGGGTTCATCTTCCCTGTCTCTGCTTTCTGGTCACCCATGAATGGAGCAGTGCTCCTTTACCACACCCTTCCTCCATGATTTTTCACCTCACTTTGGGCCCAGAAAAAAAGGACTTGACCAATCATTAACTAAACATCTGGAACAATGAGCCAAAAGAAACTTTTCCTCCTCTAAAAACACCTCCTCAGGTGTTTTGGTCATAACAATGAGAAACTAATACATTTAAATATAATGAGTCTCATTTAAATTATTGGTTATGCTGTGATGGGCAAAGGTGGGGAATAGGTTATGGAGGCAGGAAAGATGGTGGAGTGAGATGGACATCATTACCCTAGGTATATGTGTGACTGCACATATAGTGTGATGCTACATTGTGTACAACCAGAGAAATGAAAAGTTGTGCTGCAATTGTGTACAATGAATTAAAATGCATTTTGCTGTCATACATACCTAATTAGAATAAATTAATTAATTTAAAAAATCAGTGGTTATGGTTAAGTTAATGCCTACTATGTGCTGGATCTTCTGTTAAGACTGTTACTTATGTTAACAAATACAATTCTGTTAGGTAGGAATTATAATATCCATTTGGTATAGGGTAAACCTAAGAATCAGGAAGTTTAAAGATATAACCAATAAGTAAGTCCATCCGGATAATTAGTAGAATAGAGTCAGGATTCAACCTAATTAGTGCCTTAAATCAAAGCCTGTGTAATTTGCTGATCAAGTATACTGCTGAGGATCTGAAGCCTTGAGCATCCTAATATTCACAGCTTTTTAATATTTTTATCTTTGATATGAGCACATGATATGAGGCCTGCATATGAAAATATACCAAGTCTTTTACTCTGTATCAGGGTTCCTGTGAGAACATATTTCTCAGTCTTCAGATAGCTAAGCTTCAATCCTTCCAGAGCTGATGGAATTTTTCCTCTTGATACCTCTTATTATTATTAATCACCTAACTGGAAATAGGAAATGGATTTCTTTTGGATGCACTGAGAGTTTTTTTTCCTGGGGTACATTTGGAATGCAAAAAGAGAAGTGAATAAATACTGATTCAAATTTTTGTAGGGTGGTAATGCAATGATGGAAAATCTCCTCTTCTCTGGATTACACTTGGCATTTTAAATGGGAAATTCCATATTGTATCTACAGAGAAAGATCTAAGGAAAGAAGACTTACAGAAAATCACCTAGGTCCATAGCATTCTGGTGGCCTTGCCTACCACTTTATAATTTGAGAACTATTAGTAAATAGTACATAGACTACAGTGTGGTTGTAAGTATTATGTGAGGTGGCACAGGTGATTGTGTCTATTATAGAGGCAGTGCCCCCCAAAATGTTAGTTATCATCGTCATTATTGTCGTCATTGTTATCTTCTTCATGGAAAGAAGAGTTAGAAGCACAGAATGGAATTTATATACACAAATACATACAACCTTTATCCATGAACCACAATGATTCTTGAAAGAATAGTGAAAAAATGAGAGATAGGCGAGCGAGAAATGAAGGACCAAGACCAGGCAGAGATCCACAGGAGGGTTTATTTGTCAAAGCTGACAAAAAGAGGTCATCCCTCTATATAGAGAGAGGCACCCGAGATATTCAGGTGTTCAGCTTTTGTGGGGTATGGGATTGGAGTTGTAGTTGTGGCGCTATGGGATAGGCTGGGGATGCTTGCATCAGAGCAAGGTGGGTGGCTAATAGCATGGGATTGGCTTAGGTCGATGGCACCATGGGGCTTTGCAGAGTCAAGGGTCATGTCCTCATGGCATTGTTTTAGGATTATGGTACCATGGGGTAGGTCACTAATGGGGGTGGGGGGAGTTTAGGTAAGAGGAAGTACAGGAAAGTGAAACTTATCTCAATAAGATGGCGGTTACCATGTAAGATAGCTGCTCACATGTTAAATCAAGACTCTATAATTCTCAACCATTCACAGTGGCCAGCTGAACCTTACTGAATAAGAGACACTGTTTATTTGGACTTGGGTGTGAGCCTCTGGACTCATAGAAGTGTTTTCTGTGCTAATGCAGACTTTTTTTTTTTTTTTTTTTTAGCTGGCAGGCATGCAGTGACCGACCGGGCCAACCAGGGCC
>NW_026000170.1:5221175-5252220 GCF_001458135.2 Marmota marmota marmota | reverse complement strand
TGACTTTTTTTTTTTTTTTTTTGGTACTGGGAACTGAGCCCAGGGCCACTTAACCACTGAGCCATATCCCCAGCCCTTTCTATTTTTTTGTTTTGAGACAGACAAGCTCTTGCTAAGTTGCTTCTGGCCTCGCTAATTTGCTGGAGATGGCTTTGAACGTGCAATCCTCCTGCCTCTGTCTCCTGAGCTGCTGGGATTATACTACTGCTCCTGGTCCAAAAGTCTGTAAGTGAGCTTTTGGCCAAAGGGAGAAGATACACATGTTATTGGGTGTCACTATGCTGTAAAAAGTGATGTCCTACAGGGTAGAAGGGTACTGGTGGGTGAGGTAAGAGATCTGATTGACCAGTTTGTGCCCTTAAGCAGAAGACGTTAAGTGATCTTAGAGTCATGCATCAACTCCTCCAGGTTTGTTTTCTTAAACCAATGCAATCTCAGGCCTTCAGACTCTTCTCAAAGTGCTCATTTTTTCTTTCACCCTCTTGTGATATTTATTGATTGTTGGTTTCTGACACCTGGTCAGTATTCGATGAACCAACATTAGCTAGTTTTTTAGTAAAATTCATTTGAATTTTATAAGGATACTCTTAGTCTCTTATTATTTTAGGACAAAGCTCTCTGCTGATACAATGTACAGACCAGCCTGTTGTGCTCTGGTTGGAAGCTCAGGAGCAGTTCCCTGCCTGAGGCTCCCCTTCAGGTCAGAGTGAAGCAGCCCAGAAGAGACACAGTGATTGACAGAGAGGAATGAGGAAAAATAGAGCAAAACAATAACACCAAATGGAAATTAAAAAAAAAAAGTGTCCCAAGTGAGTATATATTTCATGTGTGTGGAAACCTGCCTCCTCTACCTAACTTTCCATTGGTGAGTGGATATGACTGCATAACCCCCTCATTAATCATGGTGCAGAGCCGTGTGCCCGAATCTAGAGACCTCAATGAGAAGTGGCACTCACATAATAGGATTCCTGTCAGCAATTGAACTAAATGACTCAGGTCAGTGGTTCCTCTTTGTTAGAACTGGGGCCAGGAAGAGCTAAATGACCCTGAGCAGAGAAGGTGGCGCCTGGGAGTCTGGGCAGCCCTGCAGGGTTGGATAGAAATCAGGGAATTGAAGCTGATCCTGCAGGGAGCAGGGCTTTAGGGTCATTCAAATCTATTTCTGATGTAAAACTAATAATCCTTGATTGGGGGCTCTGAGGAAGAGTAGGTGTGGGCTGAATTCTATTAGCAAAGGGAACCTATAAAATATGTCCTGGCTTCTCCTCCTCACTTCTAACTCCTTATAGGAAATTCAGAACTTGGATGAAGAACTTTATTTCTTTTTCAGAGAGTGAGCATCTTTTATCACACTGCTACTGATATGCATATTTTATATGGCTGGAGAAACTTACTGTAGATAGGTTGCAGGCAAACTTTTTCATAAATAGTCAGGTGGTAAATATTTTAGGCTTTTTGTCTCTTCCACAACTACTCAGTTCTACCATGGTAGCATGAGAAAAGCCACAAGCAATACATAAACAAATAATGGAGACTGTGTTTGTATTGTACTTTACTTATAAAAATAGGTGGCATTCTGAATTTGGTCCACAGACCACAGTTTGTAGACCTCTGCTTTTGAAATTCCTTTTGCTTACCATGGCTTTCCCTACTACTAGTAATAGAGGGCCAGCACGTACAATCCATGGTGGTTTTTGACATTTTTGACATTGATGATGCTACTTGATGTCCTATTCTCATAAGTGGCTTCCTTTGACTCACCTGAGTAGGATTTGTAATACTTGAGGCAAATCTATGATCAGTATACTTTCTATAGACCCAAACCTCAAAGATTAGTTTTCTTCAGTGAGCTTTCAGTTCAGAATGAGGTTCCCCATGTTTTCATTATATTGTTACTGGAGTCCTTCTGTGAAGGCCCTGGCTCAGGTGATTCCCACAGACCAGACTACTCAGTATGCTAATCAAAGAGAAAAACAGTGGTGAGCGGTAATTTTCTTTTGGAGCTTTAATTAGTGTGGCCAAACTGGTAAGAATAGACATAGGGGTGCAATGACCTAAGATCTATCTTCAAGGGATTAACAAAACTTTGAGGTTTTACAGAAAAAGAGAACAAAGTTAATGGTTGCGGGTTTATAGAACTGGGGCCTTGCACAACTGGCAAAGTGGATCATCCTGGTCAGACATGGTCTAGTTGATCATTATTCCAGGGCTGGTTCTGCAAGGTGGCTCTAGAGAAGTGCTTATCATTTGAGGGAACATCCAGTTTCCATGAAATGATTGTTCCTATTTAGATGTAGTGTCCAAGCTCTGGTCATGGGACAATTGTTCTCATTCCAGAGGATCATAACATTATGAGGCGATCTGTCTGCAAGGTTCTGCTCTTCCTGGAATACAAAGTGCCTGCCTGTTATTTAGATCAATGACTGAAGACTTCAAGGTGCCATTTCAGGAGTCTGTCAATTAAATATCTCTGCAAATCTTGAAGGTATCTTAGTTACTCTTATCTCACTATTCTTAGTCTTGAAGGGGGACAAGACAGTTTAGGTAGATTTAGGCTAAAAACCCTTGTATTAAACTCATTAAGAGATTAACACACCTACGTGCAGAGCTAGCAAAAGTTTGACCCAATGCTAAAAGTAGTAAAGGAGAAAGATACTGAATGAAGGCAGAGATGCCCAGCTTTCAGTTACACAGTAAGTAAGCATCTGCTAGTCCAAGTGAAGACTCAGTACTTTTAGGAAAAGCAGCTCTATTATATCCTTATCTAGATCTCCCTTCTACAGTTTAAAGATAAGCTTAGGAATGCTCATTAAGCTACTAGGAAGAAGTATATGAAGTTTTCCCAGTTGAATTCACAAAACTGATAATGAGATTAAACATATCCAGAATTTATAACTTCAGCATCTGGAAATTCCTGAAAATGTCATTTAACTAATGTTGTTTATTTGGGGAAAATGGATTTCTATTGCTGATGATTTCATCTTTCAGAAGATCCTGGAAATAAGATCCTCCTGCATAGAATAAGAGTAGTGTGGGAAGAATAGGTTGAAAGTGAGGATCAACAGAACAGTTTGGGAGGAACGATGACATCTTCTGAGGTCTCAGGCATGGTTAGGAATGGTTACATAGAGTTAAATAAACTGGGAAACTGGGAAAGCAAAATTATTTCCAAAGGGAAAATATATGAAAAGATAAACTAAAATTTGTGGACAAATAAATGTTAAAAATGGTTTCTGTTGTTCACACTTGGGGAAAGAAAATTATTTAAAAAAAATCTTGACATTTGATCAAATGATGACAGACCTCTTATAACAAGAATGGTATTTTTTTTTTACTAAATCACTCAAGTAAAACAAAATAGTGACTCAAAAAATAATAAGCAAGGAGCTTAAACAGAAGGGTTATATTTTCCTCAGGTTTTAGGCATCCTCTACTTCAATGTGTTTTAGAGTTATTTTGAAGCTATCTTACCCTGAGGATGTTTGTTAAAAGACTGAGGCAGGAGGATCACAAGTCCAAGGTCAGATCTTGAAAACGTAATGATACCCTGCCTCAAAATAAAAACTAAAATGGCTTGGGGATTTGCTCAGTGGTAGATGGTTCCTGGGTTCAGACTCTAGTACTGCAGCAGCAGCAAAAGCAACAACAACAAAATTGTAATTTTGAGGCTAACCTTTAAACTACCAAGTTATAATGTCCAAGTGTGGGGACCCAGACATCTGTGGCTTTAATGGTTACTTTAGACAATCTCAGCCACACTGATGTTAAAGAATCACTACCACGACACTCTGTTGGCCCATTCCTCCATTCACTGAGGAAGGGTTTGCTTAGCAATACCTATGGAAAAGGCACTGTTATGGACTGAATTGTGTCTCTCACCAATTCAAATATTAGACTCATAATTTCCATTTTAATGTAGGCTTGAAAGAGGTAATAAGGTTAAATGAAGTCATAAAGGTGGGTCCTGAGACTTTTTGATTAATATCCTTATAAGAACAGAAAATTTGGGAACCAAGAGATAGCAGAGATACCAGAAGTGAGACCATTTAAGGACAGTGAGAAGGTGACCATCTACAAGTCAAGGAGACAAGCCACAGGAAGAACCAAGCCTAATGAACTCTTGATCTCAGACTTCTAACCTTCGTGATGGGAGAAAGAAATTTCTCTTGTATAAGCCACCCAATATGTAAGATTTTGTTATTAGCAGCCCTAGCAAAGCAGTACAGGCACTGAGATGATGGAGATCTGTCTTTTAGGAAGACTGGTCTCAGGATAAGAAAAGGTCAAGCCACAACATTCACAATGAAGCAAGAACAGAGTACAGTAGATACCAGAGGAAAGAGATGTGTGCAAGTGTGTGTTGGCAGAAGAGAGGGGGTGTTGATACCCACCCACTAGGCTTGCTCCATGTGCCAAATAGTTTATGTAAGCTGTAACATTAAGTCCATTGACCCATAGAGATAAGCTCGTTTATCATCACCATTCTACATATTTGGCAATTGAAGCTTAGAGATAATGAGTTCTTAGTGAAAACCAACACAGCAAAAGAGGCAAAGTCAGGACTTGAACCCAAGATTTTCTGTTTTGGTAGCATGATATTCTTAAGAGCCCAGGTGCACTTCCTGATCTTCAGCCATTCAGGACAGGAGGCTGGGGATCTATGATTGGACACCCGAGGACACAGTGGAGTTCTCTCAGACTGGAGGTAGCGTAATTGTAGTACTCAGCTGCTGGCCTTACTAGTTTGGAAATGAATGATGTCAAGATTTGGAATAGAAGTTTGACTAGAGACTCTCTCCCCTAGATAATGATATCTTCAAAAGTAGAAAAAAGTATGCCAATATAGTGTGAATAAATTTGTAAAATTAGACAATGGGGGAAAAAAAAACATTTGGCTTAGTGGCTTATGTGAGTCAGCAAAGCATAGTGATCACGTAAGCAGGTGTTGGAATCAGATTGATGGAGTTTGAAATATTGGCTCCATCACTGTATGACAACTTTCCAAGTTATTACTCTAAGACACATTTTCCTCACCTGTAAAATTAAAATTAGAGTAACATCTACTTCACTGATTTGTTTAAAAAGTTTAAATGAAACAATATGACAAGGATTAACAAATGTTAGCAGAAGTGAAGATAGTGACACCAGGTGGAACTTCCTGTGGTGTCTGCAGAAGGCAGTAAGGAGAAAGGTAGGTAATGGTGCATACTTTGTCTTTGACTGGGGTCAGAATCCTGCTCACTTCTGGTCTTTGCTTTTCTTCATCCCAAGCCTTTTTCTACTTTTTTTAGTTGCTGTTTTCCTTTTTGGATTCCTTCTCAGGAAATTCTGTTTGTTCAGTTCATTTATTAATTGATTTGCCTGTAATCCTAGTGGCTTGGAAGGTGGAAGCAGAAGGATCCTGAGTTCAAAGCCCACTTTAGCAACTTAACGAGGCCCTAAGCAACTTAGTGAGACCTTGTCTCAAAAACAAAACAAAACAACAAAGACAAACAGAAAAAGGGCTAGGGATTTGGCTCCCCGGGTTTCATCCCTGGTACGACGACTACTACTAATAATGATAATAATTAATTGATTAATTCAATAATATATTCTTTTATTTATTCATTAAGCAAAATTGTTGAGCACCAGTCTTTTTTTTTAAGGACACAGGGGTGTAGCAGAATCAGTTTCACTTCTTGTGGAACCACACAGATAACATTTCTGCACTATCACTTATGTTTTAGGAAGGCCTTGTAGATACATTGTCAAGTCTGGATGTCAGAATAGCTCTGGAAGCATCCTTCCTATTTCCAGGTAAGGGAACCAAGTCTAGTCACCCCACAACTATGATCTGAGGTTGCTTGGGAGGGAGCTTACTATGACCTTGCTGAACAGTGTGACTCAAGTGGCAACCCTACAGAGCTGTGTGAAATGAGTGCCACATGAACACTGTAAACTCAGTGTTGGGATTAAAGGTAGAAAAATCACATCTGGACAAAAAAGTCAAGGCCTAATGGAGGAGGTAGGGATGAAACTAATTTGAACAAGGAGAAGAAAACCCTTAACTTTCTCTAACCTGAAAAACAAAAATCTGGGGCCTGAAATGAATGGTAATGCATAAAGGGCAGACTTCTTGCATTTCTGTGTGCCAAAGATCATGTGTCCTATTGTTGATAAATAGATGAAATTCAATCTATTTATCAGCCAAGCTCTGTTTTGTTCCTTGTTTATTGCTATTCAAGCAATCAAGTTTTAAATAAAACATGGAAAGAGAAATGCAATGGGCTGCCAAAAGAAATAAATCAAATTTAATTAGCTTCCAGGTACACACCTCTTATTCAGGCCCCCAGCAGGCTTTCTTTCTGGTCCCTGTCAATATGAAAAATGGGGAATTACCAAGTTAATGCAGATACTCAGAGGGCAAAGACAAACAGGTGTACTTCCAAGAGTTGAGAGAAAAAGATGGGTTTTGCCAATGGTTTATAAAATTAGATTTTTTGTGCATTTTAAAAGCAAGGGTGCAGTTTCCTAGAATGCTTATTCTGAAGTAATCATGAAAATAATTAGCCACTTTACATAATCATTACCAGTTGATGATATAATTGTGTAGGAATAGAAAGTATGCCATTGATTATTACCCTTTGGATGAAAAAGTACACTTTTCCCTCTAAATTAGCCTCATTCAAAGCAGAAGAAAATACAAAACAAATAGCTGAACCATGATGTAATGTTAGACACATTTTAATTTATGCCACTTTTTCTTTGATGTTTAAAAATCCCAAGACAATTCATTCACATTGTATAAGTTATGATGGCAGACCAAGGTCGGCTTTCTCATTTTCTGTGCATGAAATACACATAAGTTGGGGAGGAAACAAAACTTCTATTGAATAAATTTGCCCTTGCTTCTTCTCTATTAGACTGAAGATGACAAGAACTCACCTTTAACAAAACATATACTTACTTGGCATAAATAAGTTTTTAATTTATCAAATGTAAAAGTCTGTCTTTTGTCTTGTTTGTTTCTGAACCTTGCTTAGTGCTGCAGATTTTTCCCCCAGGGTTTTTATCTGTGAAGTGCAGTAGCTTATTTGCATACTTCTAACCTCATGAAAATTTAAGGGTACAGGACCTAAGTGACTCATGTTCTATTCCACTTGATATTCAGGCTGCAAACATCCCCTGGATCAATCAAATATTTTGTTTATTTTCTTATTCATTTTAGTCAGTTGATGGACAAAAATTGTGCATCCAATTGGAAAGCCTCATAGTGAGTCAGAATTATTCTTCAGATGAATGATGTGGACTCTTTCATTGTTTTTTTTTAATAATTTGTATTATGTTAATATAAATGTTCTCTGAAGCTCTTTTTAAAAAAATATAATGGTTTTAATACATTTCTATCTTGGAAAATCTCCAAGTTAAATTATCCTTTTAATTGTGGACTTATACATGTATGTACTACATACACCCAAACTACAAACCAGGTTAAATTTGGTTTGTATCCGTTGTGGTTGGGACCAAGGTAGATAAACTATGATTAAATGCAGGTGAATTTTTGTTCTAAGAGAAAAATATTCTTGAGATGAAGTCCGGAAAAAATGGATACTTGATAAATTGCTTCTGTGATAGGGATTAGAGGTGAGAAAGGGAGAGTAAGAGAAAGATGAGAGAGGAAGCAAAGGACAGTGTGTCTGTTCTAGGACCTAAAGGGGAGTTGGTGAGATCAAGAAATGAAGTCACTGTCAGTAACTGCCTCTGCCCTCACTGGATCTCTGTAGATGCACCATAGAGAAAGAGCATAGAATAGGGGTGTGGAGCAGGAGTGGAGGCATCTTAAATGCATATTTGGGCACTGTTTAGTGCAAGGAGCTTGTGTATAGTTATGTGATGTAACTGAAATAAGAAATGCCTCTTGGAACTCTACACCTGGGTTTGTATTTGGTGCCTTGTTTTATTATTTTTGTATTCAAGTAACTTTTAAAAATGAGGGACCAAATAGTGAATAATAGTAAAATATTTCTGGTGCTATACCTTCTGGGAAAGTTCTCGTTCCATGTGTTCGGGTAAGGCATGTCCTTAGTTATGGCCAATGAGTTGTAGACAGAAGAGGTAAGTATACCTTTTATACTGGAACATTAATTTCTAATTCAAGACCTTTCGGAAGTCTCTTTTGACCTACTCTGTCAACTTGGGTTCCTCAGAGAACAAAGTCACCAGTTTCTCTTTAACATATTCAGGATATGTGGTGTTAATTGCAAGTAAACATTTACTTTCTTAAGCTTCCAAGATCTTGGTGTTAATTTCTAGCAGTGTGATCTTGGTTATTTAGCAGAAAAAAATCTCCCCAATTATGTTTTTAGATTTTCCAGTTTTGGGACCAGCTCTGGTTTCAACAGCCTTAATATCCTATCCAGTAGAACAAGATTTAACCCCTGCTTCAAGATGTAGAACCTGTGATTTATTTTACCACCCAAAATATCATGTCTATTTCATGTAACTCTCATTACTTTGGGTCCTAATGTTCTATTTTCCCCTCTCTGTTTTTTTTATAGATTTGTCATGATCTTTGGCTCTCAATGTTCAATGGTTAGTCTACCAACCAGTCTATTTTGTAGGCCCAGAGTCTTCCTGGAGTGACCACTTTTATTTTTTTGATTTTTAAGATTTTTTTCTTGCTAAGCTGCCCAGGCTAGTCTTGAATTTATAGTCCTTCTGCCTCTCATCCTGAAAAGCTGTAATTATAGGCTTATACCAGCAAGCCCACTGCCTGCCTCTGCCTTAGGCAGGGCCTAGAGTTCTGCCTCTTTTTCCAGAACAGGCTTTTGGAGTTCTATGGAGAGAATTTCCAAATTTACCAATACCAGCTGGTTTGATTTCTGGCTGGGAAAGGTGTCTAATTGGAAGGATTGGTGCCAACGAGTGCTAAAACAGGGTCTGTGTGTAAGGTGCTTCTTTGGACTTGGTGGTTGATCTGTGTAGCTATGTCTCTATAGTCAAGTGCTAAAGCCATATCCATTTCCAACACTGGATTTACCATAGTGCTTAGCTCTGGGCTTGCTCCTGGTTCCTTTTTTCTTTATGATGGTTCCTTATGGTAAAGTGTGTCCCACAATGAGTAAGAAGCAAATTGAGAATGGATAAAAGATTCCCTGAAGAGCTAATCTGGAAGTAGAAAACTTGATAAATAGCCATGGCAAAGAACATGAATAACAAGGTCAGTAGAGAGAAAAAGAGAAAACCCATCAGGTTCTGAATGCTCAGAGTCAAAAGGGGGCCTGGCCAAAGCCCAGAGAGGGAATTTGAGACAAGTGACTGCCATTATGGTATAGGTCTCTAGAATCCTAGGTCAGGAACCTTGGAAAGACCTACATTGGCCATACCTCCAGGGAACTTAGAGAGGTCAGTCTGGTTTTCCAGATAAAAGTAGGGTAGGGATGGGGAAATGGCTCAGTGGTACAGAAAGTGGTAGAGTGCTTGCCTGGCATGCACAAAGCCATGGGTTCAATCCTCAGTACTGGGGGAAAAAAAGCTAGACATAGGGTAAATGTATTCAAAAGGAAATCTAAAGCAGGCAGTCGGTAAGTGTGCATGTGACAGAGCAGAAACTGCATTTACAACTCTAGCATTCCCTTTAGACCACTGTTTCTCAAATGGACATCCACATATCTATTGTGCCAGCATCATGGCGTGGGGACAGGAGGATACTATGAACCTATGGATCTACTGAATAATAACACCTAGATTGCTCAGATAAATACAAGAAGATCCCTTTACCTACTAGAACTGCATGGCTTCCTCTGTCAAGGAATTTAATGCTAAAAAGGGCAGATAATAGTACAAAAATTATTAACTGAGTTGAATGTAGTGAGAATATATGTAGAAACTGATTTTATAATACATTGAGAGAGAATATAATTTATGGAAGCATTTCTTTATGGTACAAAGAGGGAAAAGGTCAAAGGTGAGAATCAAGTAGTTAAGAGGTGAGCTTTGAATAGATAAGACTAAGTGTGTTACGGGAACACACAGGAAGGAATATTTATTTCAAATTAAGAGACCATGTTAAATTTTAATTAAAAAGGTAATTTAAGTTGATGAGATTTTTAGAGGAGGGAATTGTGGAAGGGGAAAGGTTTTCTCAGAGAAAGAAAGAGCATAGTCACTAACAGAGGTGTGAAAAAGTGGCACCAGGGTTATCACCTTTACCATTGGTTCCCAAATGTTGCTTCACAGGGTCAGGTTATGCTTCCTGCCTACAGGTAGCTTATTAAAAGATTCCAAGGTCTCAGACATGAGGGTTTTGGCTTAGTAGTTGAAGCAGGCCTCAGGAAGTCATAATTTTGAAAGGCTCCACATAGTCTATCAGGAATTTAGTGGATAAGCTGAATCTACTTTAATGATGTTAAAAAGAAATGTATTTAAAAGACACTGTGTAGCAGCATCATTATTCACAGTAGCCAAAAGGAGAAGACAATCCATATGCCCAACAACTGTAATATGAATAACCAGAAAGCCATACAATGGAGTACCACTTAACAATTAAAAGAACCCAAGTAGCCATATGTGAGAAAAATGTGGTTCAGCTTTCACAATGTATGCTTGGTGAGAAAAGCCAGATGCAAAAGACCACGTATTGTATGATTCTGATTTTGCAAAATAGCCAGAAAAGGCAAATATAAAAAGACAGAAAGAAATTTAGTAATTGCATAGGTTGGGGCATCCTAACAAGGATTAATGGCAAATAGAAACATGGTTATCATTTTGTGGGGGTGGAAATGCTGAAAAATTGGGCTGTAGTGATGAATGTATACCTATGTAAATTTAAATAAAAGGGTGAGTGTTATGATCAACAAATTATACCTGAAGAAAACCATTTTAAAAATATACTATATATTATGGCATGTGGTTTAAAAGGTACCCACAAAAATATCCCAAACCATACACAGCACAGGTCCATTCTAAGAGGCACCCTGCCTTCAACATCTTAACAGTGCCTCTCTTGGATACTTGAAATTTTCCAAACATGCCTCTCTCATCTGCCTCTTCAAAACCCTGCTCAGAGTCTGAGTGGGTGGGTGGGGTAGTCAGTATCACCCAGGTCCTGGGCCCATGCTCTACAGCAATAGAGGTGGTAAATGAGTCTCCATCACTTACTGCTTCCATGATGGCACTGTCTTTGTCCCCACCAGATTTATCTGTGGGAAATCTAATCATAGCATGAAGGTTTTTATGTAAAGCAGCCAAACTCCCATGAGATTCTGATGCACAGTCAATTCTAGGGATCAGGGTATCATATACAAGCTCTTCTGGGGTGTATTTTCTGATATATATGTGTGTTTATGTATGTGGTGTATGTGTGTATGTGTATTTCCAAGTGTACTATTGTAGCTGGAACATAGCAAAGAAAATATTAGTGGAAGTTACATGTAGGGGTTGCTCCAAACTGAGATTGCAACCTTCATCAGTTATGAACAGGCCAACAAATAAGATGACTCTGGTCTCTCTCACTAGTACCTGCTAATATTCCTGAAGAAATGGTACAGGCCTACACCAAGAAAAGACTCAACACATTAGATGTTCAACTTTCCTAACACTTCTCTCTCTTGAAGACTCTTGCTCAGAAAGATGGAAGCAGATGATGTATTTCACAAAGAGAAATGAGAAAATCATGGTCAAAAAGTAAATAAGTAATGGCAATCCTAGGCATATGTCAAATAAACATTAGTGTATACTAAATTCCAAAGCTTTCTCTGATGGTCATTTAACTATTAAAATATCTAGGTAAGATTCAAGGAATAT
Source organism: Marmota marmota marmota (assembly GCF_001458135.2). Taxonomy (NCBI): domain Eukaryota; kingdom Metazoa; phylum Chordata; class Mammalia; order Rodentia; family Sciuridae; genus Marmota; species Marmota marmota. Next base: position 5,240,436 of record NW_026000170.1, on the reverse strand, counting down.
GATCATCTTTTTCATACCAGCACTGTCATTTAAAAAAGCAAAAGCTCTTTTTAAAATTTTTTTTAAATTTATTTTTTAGTTTTAGTGGACACAATATCTTTATTTTATTTTTATGTAGTGCTGAGGGTTGAACCCAGTGCCCCATTCATGCTGAGTGAGCACTCTACCATTGGGCCACAACCCCAACCCCAAGAAAAGCCCATTTTATGTGACTTTCACAAGACACTGGGCCACATTTCTAGCACAAACTTATGTTTTTGTTAGCTAGTCTGTTATTTGATTCAAAGTAGTGAGGTTAGAGATCACAGAAATAGGGTGGCTGGTCTTGAGACTGGATTGGATTTTGACAGGGAAAAGCAGGGAGGAAACAATTTCGAAAGGGTTAGTTTATACGAATACATAAAGAGGGTTCAGAGCAAGTGAAGAAATGGCAAATACCTTGTTGTTACATTTTCTCTGGCTTTTAAAGATATCAAAGTTATGTCCTCTAAACCATCTTGAGTACCTAACATCAAAAGTGCCTCCTAATGCATCTATTGTTTAAATTTATTCCATTTAGTGTATTTCAGAACTACTCTAATACCTACATTCTTTATAACCTTTATTTCAAACTGTTTGACATCCTAGTTGGTTCTGAATTCCAAAAATAACATGCATTACTCTGGAATGGAGCAAGAGAGAGAGAAAAAAATATTCATTCAAATTACCAAGGAAAGTATACAAAAATGCTTTCCTTGTATAGCTTGGAAATGAAAACCAAATTTTCTTGACTACCAATGTGAAAGCGCTAGAAGATTCAGTAGTTACTTTTAAGACGGAGAAAAGAGATGTTTAAGCTGGAAATGATGAAAGGCTTTTTAATTAAAGCAGCATGAAAGATGGCTCTGCAATTTACTCTAATTGTTTTTTTATCATACACTCTTTCCCAACATCAGTAAATCCTGGGGAGGTTGTGAAGCCAAGTGCTCCATCCCTTTGCCTGTCTTGGTTTCTAAGTGTTTTCCCTTCATTACAATGCATTGCCTATAAGAACCATCCAATTTCTTGTGTCCTTTCCACTCTTTGGATGACAGTGATTATGAATGGACCAGGATAATAGCACAGACTCTCTCTCTCTCTGTGTCCTACTTTCAAAGATAACAATCGTTCCTTACCGCTGTAAATAGGCATGCTATGCAAACATGAGACAGGCTTTCTTGTGTGTACTTTTCAATTTCATCTAGAAAGGTGGACAGTCCCTACACACCCAATTTCATCAAAGCACTGGTGGTATTTGATAAAAAAGAAAGCGTTTTCAAATTACCCAGAATTCAGGAAACGAATCCCAAGGTTAAATTGAGTATGATGCCTATTATGGCTACTTAAATCCAGTTTATTTGCCCTGCTTATTTTACCTTAAGGCTGAACTAAAGGTCTGGCATCAAGAGAGCAGGGGTGAACTAGCTCAAGAGTGGTAACAACCAGAAGAATGAGAAGTTATACTGCATTTATGTATGATGTGTCAAAATGCTTTGTACTGTCGTGTATAATTAATTAGAAAAAAATTAAAAAAGAGTTGGCTTTTTGATATCCACATGCTTAGGTACTGTGCCATAGGACAGCAAATTAGGAGGAAAAAATATCTTTCCCGAAACTCCTCCGAATATATTTCTTTTATTTTACTGATTTGGATCTCTTGAACCTAAGCCCTTTTACAGCATGTATACTCTCATTTCTACATATTCACATTAGTTCATTCTTTTTTTTAAGAGAGAGAGAGAGAGAGAGAGAGAGAGAGAGAGAGAGAGAGAGTTTTTTAAATATTTTTTTGTTGTTGTTTTTTTCCGGCGGACACAACATCTTTATTTGTATGTGGTGCTGAGGATCGAACCCAGGCCTCATGCACGCCAGGCGAGCGTGCTACCGCTTGAGCCACATCCCCAGCCCACATTAGTTCATTCTTCCCTCCGTATTTTCGGCTTCCACATGACCCCTCCATATATATATATATATACACACACACACACACACATACACACACACACAAACACACACTTAGATTGTATCCATTCTTTAGCATCTCTATTCAAACCATCTCCATTCAAGATGTTCATCACTTTCACTGGGCCTCTAGGCTTTATAGATAATAACATAAACAATATGCCAAATTAGATGACATTATCTAAGAATTTTTGTGAATTGTCCTTGTCTCCTAAATATTAATGGAAAACTCTATTCTAAAAGGAAATCTCTCTTCCCTTAGAATAACCAAAGGAGATTCTATAAAGGAGGGTTGCATTTATATATTTGATATTAAACTTTTTGTATAATCTTAGATTTTAGTCTTTTTTAACATTTATTTTTTTAGTTGTAGTTGGACACAATACCTTTATTTTATTTATTTAATTTTTATGTGGTGCTGAGGATTGAACCCAGAGCCTCACACATGCTAGGTGAGTACTCTACTGCTGAGCTACAACCCTGGCCCCTGATATTAAACTTTTTAAAACTGAAAAACTTATACAATATTAGCCTATTAGAGTTAAGGAGTTGAGTGACCTCTCAATTAATACATCAGGTTTTTTTCATCTCTACAACATCACTGACAGGTGTTCTTCTAGGCTTGGCTGGAATACTCCCACTGACGAGAAATATATTGGATTTCAGAATAGCTTATTTCATTTTTGGACAGCTTCAAATGCTATAAAATCTTACCGATATCTTCCTAATTATGACTTAAGTTTCTTTTCAATGGCTTCCATTCACTGGCCTAATTTTACTTTCAGAAATGATATAAAGTAATTTATACCCTCCCTTTTTTTGGTAACAATATGTATTATAATTGCTCTGAAAAACAGAACCAATAAGATATGTGTGCATCAGGGAGTTTTGTTCAGCCGTGAAGAATGGAATTCTGTCATTTGCAGGAAAATGGATGGAACTGGAGTGAATCATGTTGAGTGAAATAAGCCAGACTCAGAAAGTCAAGGGTTGTGTTTTCTCTCAGATGTGGAAGCTAGAGAGAAAGAAGGGTAATAAAAAGACCTCATGAACATAGAAGAGAGATAAGTAGAATAGAAGAGATGGGGAAAGGGAACAGGGAAAGGAAAGAGAAAATACTGGGAAGTGAAATTGATCAAATTATGCTATGTGCATATAGGAATATGTCACAATAAATCTCACTATTATACATAATATTAATGCACTATAAAAAGATGAGAGAGAGAGAGAGAGAGAGAGAGAGAGAGAGAGAGAGAAGGATGGGCTCACATGATTATGGGACTGAGATTTCCCTTGATTTGCCCTGTGGGAACTGGAAGCTCAGGAAGTCTAGCAGTGCAGTCCAGGCCAAGCCCAAAGCCCAGAGAACCAAGGGAGCCAATGCTATTTTAATCCAAGCTCAAATATCTGAGTATCAGGAGCATTGATGTTAAGGGCGGAAGATGAATGTCTGAGCTCAAGTATAGTGAAAGCAAATAAAGGGGGAGAAAGAAAGAGTTTCACCCCTCTTCCATCTCTTTGTCCAATTCAGGGTCTCAACAGATTGCATGGTGCCTACTTACATTGGAAAGGGTCATCTTCTTTATTCAGTCTTCTAAATAAGATGTTAATGTCTTCCTCACAGACATGACCAGAAGTAATGTTTGACCAGATAGCTAGGCATTTCTTGACCTGTTTTAGGTTGATATGTAAAATTAACCATGATGCAATATTTCAGATATTTGAAGAAAGCATGACTTCATTGCCAGGTACTTGATTAGGTGGGAACTTCCCGCAGAGAAACCGGTCCTGGTCTTCACCATCAGGCAGCTCTAACTTGTCACCCCCAAGGAACATAAACTTCAGCTCAGATGGAGTGATGCCTATTGGGTAATGGATTACCCAGCTTTGAATGAACACTGGATGGGCACATGTTTGGACAGAGAGAAGTGATATGCTGCTGAAGCCTCTGCACAAAAAGAAAGCTCTGGAAATGTCTTTTCCTCAAAGGAGATATGAACTTTGTTTACAATATATTCCCAGTCTCTTCCTTGCCTCAGAACAATGCTGTTCACCAAGGCACGAGCAACCACAGCCTTCATTTTACAAGTGAGTTCTTCATCTAATTCAAGATTAGATGAAGCCAAGCATATTTAAAGTTGATGTGATATTTTTTGATCAATGGAATCAAACCTATGAAGACAAAAATACATCGAAGGAACCTGTGCAAGTTAACAGTGTGAATCATAACAGAGGTTAAAAATTTGGTTTTAGTGACTAAGAGCATATTGAGGTGCATTGAAAGAGCACTGGCCTCATATTGGGTAGATTTGACATTTTTATTTTATTTTATTATTATTAACTTAAGTGAGTTCTTAGGTACATAGGTCTGTTTCTTGCATTGTAACCTGGGGAAGCTAGAGTGGATGACCATCAAGTATGCTTTCAGCTCTGATGTTCATTTTGTGTTTTTTTTTTTTTTTGGGGGGGGTGTATTAGGATTGAGCCCCGGGGTACTTTACCACTTAGCTATACCCTCAGTCCTTTTTATTATTTGTTTGTTTGTTTGTTTATGGCTGAGTTTTGCTGAGTTGCTTAGAGCCTTGCTAAGTTGCTGAGGCTGGCCTCGAACTTGTGATCCTCTTGCCTCAGCCTTCTAAGTCATTGGATTTACAGGCATGCGCCACCATGATGGAGTGTCATTTCCAGTTTTTAAGCTCATTTTGGAATTCTTTTAATCACTCCCTCTGGCATTTTGGAAAAGTTCTTCAACCTCTCACTGAGAGAATGAAGCAAAATTCCTATTGCTGCTTTAATCAACATAATCAATCTGCTTCTGAAAAATTCTATAAAAAATATCTCATAGTGATTGATTATCTTCAGTGCTTATCATTTTCTAAATTTTCCTAAAATCTGACTTGATTCATGTACAAGACTATCTATGGTGTATTTCACATCTTATTTGAATTAAAATGGACTTTAGAGATTCCAAGTCCCCGCCCCCGCTTTTTTTTACAGTTCTGACATACTGAGTCCTAATTCGTGATTTCTTTTCTATCACCACTTGGCAATGAAATTTTTATGAAATATTTTTGCAGTGTTAAAGAACATATTCTAATTTACTTGTTTTATATACTTGGTAAATTCTATGGTGGAGAACAACCTCCCCGTCTCTGAATCTAATTGCAATTATCCAGGTGTTACAGGTCTTTAAAATCCTGCTTTTTCTATAATTGCTTGCTTAATTGAAGGAAAAGAAAAATAAAAACCCTGATGGAAGGGTAATCAAAGCTTGATATATGCATTTCGACTGCTTAGAGTAGCTGAATTCACAGACTAATTACTGGTTCATCATATGTTCTGTGTTGTGCAATTCCGGTTGGAAGGGACTGCCACATATGATTGTGTGTCTTTGGGCCCCAGTTGGTATGACAGAGTAATGTGTGCCAAACTCAGAGAATTTTCCATTCCATAAAGTGGAAGAGGTAAAGGTATAAAAGGCATAATAAATCTGCTGCCTTACAGGTTATAATGGTGAAAACTCCTGTCCCTGGACAATGAGGGCCTTGCTCATTCTCAGTCATGAAGGAAAAAAAAGAAAAAAAAAGAAAGAAGAAGAAAATAACAGGCATTTCTCAACCCTATTGCAATTTTATTACCTATGTTACCTGTTTCTCTAAACAAGACTCTAAGGCACAGTGCCTGTAAGGTACTTTATAATACATTCACCCTGTACCATTTTACGATAGAATTGCTGTCCAGTTTTGAGATTATAAGAGGTTGTTTTGTAATTTCCCTATGGACAGAACAAAGTAATGCAATAAAATTTCAGCAACATGTATTTATAAACAACATTAAGAGATCTGTCCCAATTGTGGAAATTAGGAGACACTGGAGGTTCTGGGAATCTATAAAACTATATTTTGAGGACCAGTGTATATAAATTTTGGGATTGAATTTGTCTACATTTACTTTGGATTTTGGGTTGGGAAGGAAGTTACCTCCGTCCTCCCTTGATTCCATATTTCCCCCCGAATACTTTCCTTTTCTCATTTCCAGAAAGACAACAAAGACAAAAGGTGGAACTTACTTTTTTCATGGAGGTCTGGGGTGTTTCTTCATGCCCAGTAATTCTAACATGATCATATTATGTACATCAAAAAACTTAAATAAATATTTTCTTTTATGATTTTTGCATGTGCAAGTCATTCATTCAACTTCAAGGTATTTATCTCCGTAAGGTATCTGAAAAATGTAAAAACTGTTAGTAGAAGGGCCTTATCTCTAATGGTATTAACCTAATCAGTTCAATAAATGTGTTAGATACCCCATTATGTGTTAGTAACTGGTTAGGAACTGGAGATTAAAACTTTGCTAAGTAGACATTGGCCTATGTAGGCAAGAAATTGCTAGGTACAGTGTAATAAGTGCTAGGGTAGAGGGCTTTTAGTTGTTATAGGACTTAGAAGATGGCCACCTAACACTGACCAAAGCATGAGCATGTAGTAAAGAATCCTGTTCATTTCCAGGGGTATTTAACTCAAGTAACCTACACATAACTGAGTATATATTCATATAATGGAATATTATGCACTTATGCATTTATGGTACATAGAGTCATTTATTCATTTATTCTCGTGGAAAAATGTTCATAATATATTGTTAAAGGAAAATAATCAGGCCAACATAAGGTATTCAGTGAGATCTTTTTGTATCATATTGAATATTACCAAAGGAATATTTTAGTTTTGTTTTTTTCTAAAAAGGGAAGATTAGAAATGGTGGCTTTCCTGGTTTCTCTGTGGCATAAAACTAAGATCTCAGACACACAGCTTCTCAACAAGGCGAGAGAGGGAATCTTTTCTGGGAAATAGCTCTGGACATTCAAAACAGATCAGAGAGTCAGACGTTTGAATAAAATGAAATAAAAGAGATTCTCTGGGCTGCTGCTGCTGGCAGCAGCACCAATGAAATTATGGAGCAATATTTCAATTACAGAAACACCCAATTTTGGGAGTTCTGAGATGTGTATGGATACATAGAGATCAAAGTTCAAAGTCACTGCACGAGTAAGATTAAGGGTGTCTTGTGCAACAATATTGTGCAGAGGGGAATGGGAGGAGAACCCCTCTGTTCTCCCCCAGCTATCCCCAGGCTCTGAGGGGGAATTGGAGGAAGAAACCATTTTATAGGCCCAGTACAGGGGAATGGCAGACAGGGGAACCCAGTCCCTAACAGCTCTCTCTGTCTGACCTGAAGAATAATTTTGGCAAACCCGCAACACACAGCACCATGTGCGTCTGAGACCAGAAGAAAATCAAAAGTGGAGCTGGATTTTTATAGGGGAAAACTGGTCAGGGAAACACACCTGGCTTCCCCCACTCCCTCTAGAACTAGAACAGCCACTTATAAAATCATCTGCTTGAAAGTATAGTTGGAAATATTTTTTCCTGAGGAAAATTTGAAAGGACAGGGAGGAATTCATTGAGTTTGGAGTCTGAAACCGAGAATCCTAAAAGCACGCAGTTCACCTGTGTCTGAGGAGAACAAGGATTGACCCTCCCATAGCAGGAGTGAAACACAGGAAATTTTCCAGGAGGACAGACTTCCAGCTTGGCCAGGGAGGTGGCCGGTTTAAAGTCTTCAGACCAATCCAAGGGAGAACTTGGAAGCCAACAAAACCTAAACCCCACCCCCAAGAGTCCTGCCTGTGGGATTGCCCATCACTCCAGAGAATATTTGGAGAATGTTCTCCATACCTGAGAATATTTGGAACTCCAACGGAAACAATTCCCCAATTTTTCAGCAAGATCCTCTATTTTATTTCCATTCTTTTTAAAAATTTTTACTTTTTTAAAAACTATTTTATTTTTTTCTATTCACTGTTTAATTATGACCTGAATGGTTCAAGGACACTTATATTCAGATCTGTATTTTTTTTTCTTCTTGTTTGTTGATTTGTTTTTTTTTCTTTGTTTCTTATTCCAAATATTTTTCTAAGGCAATTATTTCTTATAGATCAGTAGTTTAAGGACAATGATGTTTAATTAGAATATAGCTGTTTTATTCTTGTATTTTTTTATTTTTAGTTTTTTTGATTGAACTCAAGGATACTCAACCACTGAGTTACATCCCCTGCCCTATTTTATATTTTATTTAGAGACAGGGTCTCACTGAGTTGCTTAGTCTTGAAGTTGCTGAGGCTGGCTTTGAACTTGCAGTTCTCCTGTTTCAGCCTCCCAAGCTGCTAGGATTATAGGCATGCATTACCACGCCCAGTTTATTTTTATTTTTACTGTTGATTTTTAAATTTTTATTCTATACACTTTTTCCTCCCACTTCTGTTTCCCTAGATTCTCTTTCCTTCTTTTCCTCTGCTAATAGCACATCTTTACTGATCTCTCTATCACTCATCCTCTATTTTCTACTTCTCTTATCGCTCCTCTTTCCTCATAAAAATTGCATCCTATGCTACTTCTTTTCTATCCCTATTCACAACTTAAAATTGTGAATCCATATGTAATCTTACTGTATTGATCATGAGCAATAACTGAACATATTATTTCTGTTTATTGAGACAATTAATATAGTGGATAACAAAGCAGTTACCATTTGGTTTGATGCTGTAAATTGTTTGCATTGGTTGTTGTTACTGTCTCTCCATAAACTGTGAGGTACTGGAACCCTTAAGAGTCCCTATTAGTCCACAGGGTAGATACAATACTGCCTCAAAACCATACTGTCAAATGGGTAGACACACAAACAATTTGAAAAAGCAAGAGAATGAACTGCCTCAAATAAACCAATATAATTCAGTAACAGAATCCATAGACACCACAACAGAAGAAATGACAGAGAAGGAATTTAGAATGTTCATAGTTAAATTGATCTGCAAGTTTAAAGATGATGTAAGGAGAAAATAAAGGAAACAAAAAATCAATTAAGAGATAGAGATTATGGTGAAAAAATGCAGAAATATTCAAAATGAAGGAATCAATAAATCAAATTAAAATTCATTGGAAGGCATTACCAGCAGACTGGACCAAATTGGAAGTCAGAGTTTCTGGCAATGAAGACAAAATATATAATCTAGATAATAAAGTTGACCATGGAGAAAAGATGCTAAAAGAATGTGAACGAAACTTCCAAGAGATATGAGATACCATGAAAAGACTAAACATAAAATTTTTCGGGATAGATGAAGCCTCAAAGATAAAACAATCTTTTCAATAAAATAATATCTGAAAATTTCCCAAACCTTAAGAATGAAATGGAAAACCAAATACAAGTGATGTACAGGACCCCAAATAGAAAAAATTACAACAGATCAACATTAAGTTACATTATTATGAAAATGCCCAACATGTAGAATAGGATAGAATTTTAAAGGCTTCCAGAGCAAAATGAGAGTTACTTTTAGAGGAAAAACAAATAAAGATCTCAGCTAATTTCTCAACCCAGACTGTTAAAGCTAGGAGGTCATATAATAATATATACCAAGTTCTGAGAGAAAATGAATACTAACCAAGAATAATATACCCTGCAAAATTAAGCTTTGGATTTGAAGATGAAATAAAAACCTTCATAATAAACACAAGTTTAAATAATTTACAACTAGAGAGCCTGTACTACCAACATTCTCAGCAAAATATTTCATGAAGGAGAAATGAAAAATAAAAACGAAAATCAGTAAAGGGAGGAATTATAATAAAGTAATAGTGGATCAAAGGAGAAAATAATTTAAATTAAAAGTCAGAAATAAATCAAAACGACAGGGAATAAAAATCATTTCTCAATAATAATATTAAATGTCAATAGCTTAAGTCATCAATAAAAGACATGGACTGGCAGATTAGATTAAAAAACAAGACCCATCAATAACTAATAAAATATTTTTAAAAAAGGGGTGAGCTGGGGTTGTGGGGTTATTGCTTAGTGGTAGAGTGCTTGCCTAGGATGTATGAGGCACTGGGTTCAATTCTCAGCACCACCTATAAATAAATAAAAAAGATCCCTCAATAACTAATAAAATATTTTAAAAAACCAAGATCCCCCAAATATGCTGTCTCTAAGAAATTAACAGACTGAAAATAAAAGGATGGGAAGAAAACATATCATTTACATGGATCTTGTAATCAAGCAGGGGTTTCTATCCTCATATCAGAAAAAGTGTCCTTCAAGACAAGTTAATTGGAAGGGACCAAGAATGGTATTACACACTGCTTTAGAGAATTATACATCAACAAGACATAATAATCTTAAGTATTTATACCCCAAATAATGGAGAACATACATAAATCAAACAAACCCTTCACAAATTCAAGAATCAAATAGACCACAACACAATAATACTGGGTGACTTTAACAAACCTCTATTACCACTAGATAGATCTTACAAACGAAAACTAAATAAAGAAGCTACAAAACTAAAAAAATTCAATTAATAATTTAGACTTAACAGACATACATAGAATATTTCATCCATCAACAACTGAATACACTTTCTTCTCAGTGGCCTATGGATCCTTCTCTAAAACAGACCATATACTAGGCCACAAAGCAACTCAGCAAAAACAAAAAATGGAGATAATACCTTGCATTTTGTCAGATCATAATGGGATGAAATTAAAAAAAATCAAAGACAAAATAAAAAAATAGTAGATGCTTTAATACCTGGTGTCTAAATATTATACTAGTGAATGACCAATGGATGGTTAAAGAAATCAGGGATAAAACGAAAAATACTTAAGAATTAAATGAGAATAGCAACATAGCTTATCAAAACCTCTGGGACACTATGAAGGTGGTTCTAAAAGGAAAGTTCTTTGCATTGAGGGCATTCTTTACAAGAATAGAAAGTCATCAATTAAATAACCTAACTTTACATCTCAAAGTCTAGAAAAAGAAGAACAAATCAACACCAAAGAGCAGAAGACAGGAAATAATTAAAATCTGAGCTGAAATCAATTAAATTGAAACAAAAAAAATTTCAAAAAATTGACAAAACAAAAAGTTGTTCTTTGAAAAAATAAACAAAATTGACAAACCCTTAGCTAAGCTAACAAAGAAAAAGAGAAATGTCAAATTACTAAAATTTGAAATGAAAAACGAAATATCACCACAGACACCCTGAAATACAGACAATAATCAGAAACTACTTTGAAAATCTACACTCCAATAAAACAGAAAATCATGAAGACATTGACAAATTTCTAGAGACATATGACCCACCCAAATTGAATCAGGAGAATATAGAAAATTTAAAAAGATAATTTTCAAGCAATAAAATTGAAGATGCCATCAAAAGCCTACCAACAAAGAAAAGCCCAGGACCAGATGGTTTCTCAGCTGAGTTCTACACGACCTTCAAAGAAGAACTTACACCAATACTCCTCAAATTATTCCATGAAATAGAAAATGAGGGAACCCTTCCAATTCATTCTATGAAACTAATATAACCTTGATACCAAAACCAGACAAAGACACATCAAGGAAAGAAAACTTCAAACCAATATCTCTCATGAACATAGATTCTTAATAAAACCTTGGCAAACTGCAAACAAAAACATATTCAAAAAATAGTGCACCATGATCAAGTGGGTTCATTCCAGGGATGCAAGGTTGGTTCAACATACACAAATCAATACACCACATTAATAGACTTAAGAACAAGAATTAATGATTATATCAATAGATGCAGAAAAAGCATTTGATAAAATTCAACATCCATTTATGATCAAAACACTAGAAAAACTAGGCATGGTAGAAACATACCTTAACCTTGTAAGAGCTGTATATGCTAAACCCAAGGCCAATATCATTCTAAATGGAGAAAAATTGAAAGCATTCCCTTTAAGAACTGGAACAAAACAAAGATGTCCTCCTTCACCACTCCTATTCAACACAGTACTAGAAACCTTATGCAGAGCAATTAGACAAAAGAAAGAAATTAAAAGGATACCATTAGGAAAAGAAGAGCTCAAACTATCCCTATTTGCCAACAACATGACTCTATATTTAGAAGACCAAAAAAAACAAAAAACAAAAAACAACAGAAAGTTTCTATAACTCAGAAATGAATTAAGCAAAGTAGCAGAATATAAAATTAACCATAAATCAGTTGCATTCCTATACACAAATGATGAATCAGCTGAAAGAGAAATCAGGAAAACTAACCTATTTACAATAGCCTCAAAAAAATGGGTAATCAATCTAACAAAAGAGGCAAAAGACCTCTACAATGAATTGATAAAATACTAAAGAAAGAAATTGAAGAAGACTTTAGAAGACGGAAAGATCCCCCATGTCTTGGATAGGCAGAATTAATATTGTCAAATTGGCCATACTATCAAAAGTGCTATACAGATTTAATTCATTCCCATTAAAATTCCAATGACGTTCTTTATAGAAATAGAGAAAGCAGTCACAACATTCATTCAGAAAAATAAGAGGCCCAGAATAGCCAAAGCAATTCTTCATGAGAAAAATAATTCAAGAGGCATCACAGTTAAATTATACTACAGAGCTATAGTAACAAGAATAGTATTGGCACCAAAATAGACATGAAGACCATTGGAACAGATTAAAAGACAGAGTCATACCCACATAAATACAGTTATCATACTACATAAAGGTGCCACCAACATACACTGGAGAAAAGATAGTCCCTTCAACAAATTGTACTGGGAAAACTGGAAATCCATATTAATAGAATGAAATTGAACCTCTGTGTCTCACCCTGTACAAAACTAAAGTCAAAGTGGATCAAAGACTTAAGCATTAGACCAGAGACTCTATGCTTACTACAAGGCAAAGTAGGCACAACTCTTCATCATGTTGGCTTAGGAACCAGCTTCCTCAATAATACTCCTAAAGTGTAAGAAGTAAAATCAAGAAACAATAAATGGGATAATATCAAGCTAACAAGCTTCTTCACAGCAAAGGAAACAGTCAAGATGTGAACGGAGCCTACAGAATGGGAGAAAATCTTTACCACCAGCAACTCAGAGAATTAAACTCCAGGATATACCAAGAACTCAAAACACATAACACCAAAAAAACCAAATAACCCAATTAATATATGGACTAAGGAACTGAACAGGCACTTCACAGATGAAGAAATATGAATGGTCAAAAATATATGAAAACTGTTCAACATCTCTAGCAATTAGAGAAATGCAAATCAAAACTATCTGAGATTCCATCTCACCCTAGTCAAAATGGCAATATCAAGAATACAAGTAACAATAAATATTGGTGAGGATATGGGAAAAGAGGTTCACTTATAAAATGCTGGGAGGACTCCAAATTGATGCAACTGCTCTGGAAACTAGTATGGGGATTCCTCAAAAAACTTGGAATAGAATCACCATTTGACCCTTTTAAAACAGGTCCTCAGAAGCATACCATGGTCCTCTATTTATAAGCAGTCCTCTGTTTATAACCAAAGTACTTAAAATCAATATACCACAGCAATGCAGCCACATCAAGTTTTATAGCAGCTCAATTCACAATAGCCAAGCTGTGGAACCAACCTAGGTGCCCTACAACACATGAATGGATAAAGAAAATGTGGCATATGTACACAAAGGAATATTACTCAGCCATAAAGAACAACGAAATTATAGCATTTGTCAGTAAGTGGATGGAACTAGACAATATCATGCTAAGTGAATTAAGTCAAACTGAAAACACCAAAGGCAGTATGTTATCTCTGATATGTGGATGTTAACTCACAACAAGAGAGGGGAAGATTAGATGTTCATTGGATTAGACAAAGGGGAATGAAGGGAAGGGAGATGGGATAGGAATAAAAAGACAGTAGAATGAATTGGACATATCTTTCCTATCCTCATATATAAATACACAACCAATCTAACTCCACATCATGTACAATCACAATAATGAGATCCTAATTGGTACAAATTATACTTATTCTACATATGTATACATAATATTTCAAAAATCTACTCTACTTCCATGTAAAAAATTTAAAAAAGAAAATATTAATGTATAGTTATATGTACTATATATAGAATATATTAATGTATAGTTATATATACGTGTAGAAAGTTCTCAAATTAACTATGATCACCCCTGGTACTAATTTCTCTATATGAGTTTAAATATATCTAAAATTAATCTGTTTTACTTCTGTAGTTAAAAACAAAGAAAGGTATGCTGGTAGAATGAGAAAACTAGCATAGAAAAACAGGTGGTACTGATAGTGGGAAGGTGGAGATGCGCTATCTGGTCAATCTAAGCAATTGTGTTGTGCTTCATCAGACTTCATGACCAAAAGAAATATTTCCAACTTGTTGCTTCTCTCAAGGTCTCAATTGGAACAAGCAATTTTGCAACTGATTATCTATCCTTGGTACCAAAGAAAAAAGGTCTGGATGCAGAATGTGAGCAAATTAGCTTCAGAATTGATTTCCTTCCATTATAGATGGTAACTTGGACCTTCTGGTTCACATGAGTACCTTATACATTTGTACTTGAGAAAACCAGGAATCTCTGGATAATTGGCTTCTGTACATTCCACACTGAGGACCAAATAATACTTAGACTAAAAACTTTCAAATGTTCAGAGTGACATGTGACAACCCCGGAATTAATGACATTTGAAAGATCATTCACTATTTTCCGTATCATTAGGCACTTTGCTAAGCAGGAAAAGAGATCCTCAGAAGCATACCATGGTAGCCATCTTCTATGACATATGTGCCTACAGTTTTTTTGAAATCATATATCCCTATAGAAAACCAAATAAACTCAACTTGAACATATCCCACAATATATGTACCTTTATTTCCATATCATATACAGATAGTGTCCTATATCCTTTGAAATTCTCACCTCCACTATAGGGGACATTATTTTATAGAAAGAATACGGACTGATTTATTTTCTCCTCAACTCCTAGGGACAGCATTGCAAACAGTAAAGATATATGTATTTGGTTTTGACTGCAATTCTTAAATAAAATGTTAAATAGAACATTTCCTGTGTCTAGTTGGGTAACATTATGCCCAATATCTTAGGTTTTTAATATAATATCATAACATGTAGGGATAAAAAGACCAGGATAAAAACATTTGCCAATACTGGTGGCTAATATTATGGGCTGCCTGTGCCCCTTGGCCTAATTGATTAGGAGAATCAGAACATTCTTTGTGTTTACTTTTCACATGGGTGTCAAGAACTGTGAAGGAAGTGAGAGTTTATCCTAGGTGTAAGCTGAAACATTAGCCTGTCACAGTCATAAGTCTCAGTAGACCTGACACTCCTGGGTCAAAGACCAAGTACTTTATTATTCATGGCACAGCAAGTAGCAGAAGCTTCTTGTGTACAAGCTTAAGAAACCTACATCTTTTGTAGTGGACTGAAAACAAACCTGCCCTTTGCCACAGAGGAAAACATTGTCTTTGCTGTACTCCATAAGAAACAAATCTACCATTCTCTCTGGAGAGAGACACTATCTTATCTTCCAAAGCTGTATTAAAAATAAAATGCTTAGAAGATAGGTTGGAACAAAATAGCAGTTAGTGTCTTGTTTGTAAGATCTGCAGAAAGTCAAGAGACCCATGGTGAATTGTTCCCTGACAATGAGCTATACAGCTTTGTTCAAACAAATAAAAATGAAAAACAACAACAAAAAACCACAAAAATACCTCCTTGGGTCGTCTGGTGTACTCTAGTACATAACATTTGGGAGAATTTGAATAACACATAATGAATGGCTCATCTTAGTGTCTTTCCAGAATAGGGGGCACAGCTTCATACATTCCTCTTATTGGCAGGTTGGGATCATATAAATCTTCATGGATAAAGAGCACAGATCACCAATATGGCCCTGTCGTTTTATATTAACATAGTGATTGGCAAACAACAAAACACTGTATTCAACACAAGTAAATTCAATTATTTAATCAAAAGTTTTAGGTAAAACCATACAGGATCAGAAACCAAATGGAACTTAGAACTGGAAAGCAGAATTAAAAAAAAGTTATTAGTACATTTTATTTATAAAGAATAATAGGTTTGGGGGCTGGGGATGTGGCTCAAGCGGTAGCGTGCTCGCCTGGCATGCGTGCGGCCTGGGTTCGATCCTCAGCACCACATACAAACAAAGATGTTGTGTCCACCAAATACTAAAAAATAAATATTAAAATTCTCTCTCTCTCTACCTCTCTCTCACTCTCTCTTTTAAAAAAAAAGAATAATAGGTTTCATTGTGACGTATCTGTATATGTACATAGTATACTTTGATCATATCCACCCATTCCCCGCTATCCTCCCTTACCCTCTCCCTCTGCATGATACCTTTCCTCTTCTCTGATATTCTCCTTTCTTCTCTATTATGTTTTCCCCTCTAAATTCTAAATATGAGGGAAAATATGTGATAAATATCTTTTTTAGTCTGACTTATTTCATGAATATCTTGGTCTCCAGTTTCATATATTTTTCTGCAAATGACATGATTTTGTTCTACTTTATAGCTGAATAATATTCCATTGTGTGTGTATATATCCATATCCATATACACATACATATGTATATATACACACACATAATGGAATATTATATCCTTATCTATTCATCTGTTGATAGGCTAATTCCATAACTTGGCTATTGTGAATTGTGCCATGATAAACACGGCTATGCTGACTTTAATGCCTTTGAGTATAAACTAAAAAGTGATAGAGCTGAATCATACAGTAGTTCTATTTTTAGTTTTTGAGGAATCTTCATATGATTTTCCATAGTGGATGTGATAATTTCCCCTCCCACGAATAATGATTAAGGGATAATTTTCCCTACATCCTCATCCTCTCCAGCATTTATTGTGTTTTTGTATTTTTGATGATAGCCATTTTGATTGGTTAAAATGGAATATCAATGTAGTTTTGATGTGCACTAGAAAGCAGTTTTTATGGTTGTTTTTTGTTTTATACCAAGGATTAAATACAGGGGGTGCTTAACCTCTGAGCCACTCCCCAGCACTTTTTATGTTTTATTTTAAGACAGAGCCTCACTAAGTTGCTTAGGGCCTCACTAACTTGCTGAGGCTGGCTTTGAATTTTTGATTGTCCTGCTCAGCTTCCCAAGACGCCGGGATTACAGGTGTGCTCCACCAGGCCTGGCGGAAAAGCAGTTTTGAGGACAGCGTACTGTCCTCTGCTGTTTCCTATTCATTTCCACAAGTGTTTGCACACATGGTCTCTCTCATTTATTTTCTCTTAGCATCTTTGCCCCTCTCTGGGTATCTGCAAGTCAGCTTACTTTTCTCGCCCTGTACTCCCCATTTCATTTCTTCTCATCTCTAACCTTATGCATATTCAAGCTTCCTCTCTTGACTATAACTTTCTTGTGGACCAGAAGAGCCTTCATTATGACTTTTCCTCTCTGGACATCCTTTGAGCTTCTCCTTCCTGGGGAACTTTGTGTAGGTTCCCAATGCTAATTATCTGCTTCTCATATTATTTCTCTTGGTAGAATGCCAATTGGCTCTACTCAGCCTTTGTCAGGTGTTAACAGGACAGACTAATTTTGTTTTAAGCATTCCTCTCAGGTACTTGCTCCAAGAATGCAGGCTGCTTCTACCACAGAGTTTACAGCCTTGTGCTATACATTCCCTTGTATTTGTTTGTAAGTCCTTTTAGGCTCTCAGTTGATTCTTCAGGACATAGAACACTGCTAGTGCTGCCCAACAGAAATATGTCAGCCACAGATGAGAACCAGGTAAATAATTGTAGATGTTTTACCAACCATATTTTTTTAAAAAAGAAACAGGTAAAATCAATTTGAATAATATGTTTTAATAAACCCAGTGTAGGCAAATATCATTTTTTTTAAAGAGAGACACAGAAAGAGAACTTTAATATTTATTTATTTTTTTTTAGTTATCGGCAGACACAACATCTTTGTTTGTATGTGGTGCTGAGGATCGAACCCGGGCCGCACGCATGCCAGGCGAGCGCGCTGCCGCTTGAGCCACATCCCCAGCCCAAATATCATCTTAAAAAGTAATCAATATTTTAAAAATGATTGGGATACTTAAATTCTCCTTTTAAACTAAATCTTTGAAATCTAATATGTATTTTGTACTAATGGCACATTATTAATTTTATGGGCCACATTTCAAATGCAGCAGTAGCCACAAGTCGTGAGTGACTTCCACATTGGACACTAAAGATGAAATGAAGGCTTATTCAGCAAATCGCCCCGCGGCTAGAGTCTGCGGCGCGAGCTGGGAAACAAGGAGATAGCGACGCAAAGATACAGCGCTGCAGATTCTGCGGGCTTCTGCCAGCTGTGCAATCACCGTACTCAGTGCTGAATTCTGGGTTTGAGACGGGGGAAGGAAGCGGTCCAATTCGGTTCTCCACACCGGTCAGACCACAGAGGAAGCCAGCGGCCACCATCTTGGAGAGCTGACGTCACCATCCCTGTTTTCGACTGATGGCAGCTCATTCAGCCATAGAACAGGTAATTTCAGGCTGCCATTCGCCTGCGGCTCGAAGACAAATTACTCAGGCTCAGTGCTAAAGAACCCGAGGAAACTGCTTCTTGGAGCCTGCTCCTATCAGAACTTACACCAAGCAAGGAGCGGCTGAATTCTGGCTCCTGGAACTGCTCTGGCCCAGGGATAAAGAACCCGCGGAAACTGCTTCTCGGTCCAGGTCCTGCTGAATACTGTGGAGGTAAATACCAACCGAGACTTCATAGGCAGTGGCAACAGGACTGAGATGGGGCTTGTGAGGGCCGGTCAGGACTCACCCGTTGCTTTGGTCACCTGGCAAAGGGAACGAAATGCTGCCATTCGCATGCGATACCAACATGGCAGAGATCTGATGTCATCAGAAAGCGGCAGAGGACAGAACTTCATCGATACCAGCGGCGACAGAAACAGTTGGACTCCTGGTAAAGAAAGTGAGTCACAAACACCCGAGTCTCTCTCACTTTGTCATCAAGCCAGAGGTACAGAGCAGAGCCGCCGCCCGCGCCCAGAACAGGCCCAGCGGCCCACCGGCAAGACCCCAATTGGAGTAGGGGCAGAGCAGACCCGCCACCCGCGCCCGCAAGGTAGGCAGACCTGCGACTGACCGGCAGAACAGGCCCAGTGGACCGCGGGCATGGTAGGAGGGATAGGGCAGAGCCGCCTCCTGCGCCTGCAAGGTAAGCATACCTGCGACAGACTGGCGGATCAGGCCCAGCGGCCTGCCAGAGTGGTACACACGTCACCCCAACTGGAGTAGGGGCAGAGCAGAGCCTTCGCCCGCGCCCGGATCAGGCCCAG
>NW_026000170.1:5212844-5220464 GCF_001458135.2 Marmota marmota marmota | reverse complement strand
AGTGGAACCAACCTAGATGCCCTTCAATAGACGAATGGATAAAAAAAATGTGGCATTTATACACAATGGAGTATTACTCAGCATTAAAAAATGACAAAATCATAGAATTTGCAGGGAAATGGATGGCATTAGAGCAGATTATGCTAAGTGAAGCTAGCCAATCCCTAAAAAATAAATGCCAAATGTCTTCTTTGATATAAGGAGAGTAACTAAGAACAAAGTAGGGACGAAGAGCATGAGAAGAAGATTAACATTAAACAGGGATGAGAGGTGGGAGGAAAAGGGAGAGAGAAGGGAAATTGCATGGAAATGAAAGGAGACCCTCAGGGTTATACAAAATTACATAGAAGAGGAAGTGAGGGGAAAGGAAAAAATAATACAAGGGGGAGAAATGAACGACAGTAGAGGGGGTAGAGAGAGAAGAGGGGAGGGGAGGGGAGGGGAGCGGGGATAGTAGAAGATAGGAAAGGCAGCAGAATACAACAGACACTAGTATGGCAACATGTAAATCAATGGATGTGTAACTGATGTGATTCTGCAATCTGTATGCGGGGTAAAAATGGGAGTTCATAACCCACTTGAATCAAAGTGTGAAATATGATATATCAAGAACTATGTAATGTTTTGAACAACCAACAATAAAAAATAAAAAAAAATAAATAAAGGAGTTGGGAAAAGAAAAAAGAAGATGAAATGAATATTTACTAAATTAACTAATAGATGACTTTGGATAAAATATCATGTACTTCAGTTGAAAAAGAATGCAGTCACTGTACCGCCATGATTTCTGTGGCTCATGTACCTTTATTAATCTTATTTTTGAAAATCAGGAATATAAAATCGCAAAAGAGTTTAACTGACAAAAGCAGAAAGAAAATATTTTATTATTTTCTTAAAAAATGTATTCTTTTCTCCCTATAGTACTTTGGACATATTTTTATTGTATTTGTTTTCTTTATTAGTCTGTAAGATTTTGGGTGGGAGGTCTGGGGATGGAACTCGGGGCACTCAACCACTAAGCCACATCCCCAGCACTTTTTTGTATTTTATTTAGAGACAGGGGCTCACTGAGTTGCTTAGCACTTTTCTGTTTCTGAGGCTGGCTTTGAATTGATGATGTGTCCCAAACCACTGGGATTATAGGTGTGTGCCACAGTACCCAGTGCCTGACAGCCTATAAGATTTTTTAAGATAGCTATTGTTATATTCTTAATTATTTTTATATTCTTAATCCTTAGATTTCCTGGTCCTAGAGTAGAGCCTAGTTTAATGTCACTTGAATAAGTGAATGCTGGATTGAATGAATTAATGTGTCATGATTGAGGATTCCTTACTCTAAATTGCATAGGGGAAAGAAAGAAGGAAGAATAATGAAGGGATCCTGTGTTCATTAATGAGCATCTACTATATAGCAGGCACTGCCTAAAGTGTTTATACTTATTTACTGTAATCCTTACAAAAGTCTGCAAGGTAGTTTCAGGCTAATGTGTTCAACAGGGTTAAATACCCTGTCAGATTTCATACTACAAGTAAAAGTCACAATCAGAATTTGAATCTAGGTATGTCTATTTCTAAAGCTTAAGTGGTTCATATATATATTTAAACTGTGTTACTATGCACAGCTGCCCAGATTGCTGATGCAAACAGAATGAAATAGTAAAGAGAACTCAAAATGAGTCCCAGCAATAAACAATTTACAGGCCAGGAAAACTGCAAGGAGTATGCATGTAGGATGTTCCAAAAATGAGTAACTCTATTTTGCTTGGAATTGTCACCTCATCATAAATGTTTCCATTCTAATCTCCATCGCTGGCTCCCTGTTAATAATTCAAGCATTTAAATTTTTATTGGATTGCAAATTGGCACACAGGTCATGAGCCTGACTCCATGATTGCAATATTCAAAATTGGAATGGAATGAATCTCTTTCTGCTTCTAGTCAAGTTGCCCATTTGTAATACCGAAATATGCCTAATGGGAAGGACAAGCCCACTTGATGGAAGGAAAAATATCATGAAGTTAACATTTGTAGTGCCATCAAATTAAATTTCCATTGGATTTCAGTGTAAAAATGGTACTTGGCTAGTTGCTGCCAATGTATCATCTCCCACATTTCTACTAAAATATCAATAAAGGCACAGAAAATGACAAAAATACACCTCATCTGTAGAAATTAAAACTTAAAAAGTGGTCTAGGCTGGACTCATAGCGAATGTTGACTAAATTTAAAACCAAAGAAGAAAAAGAAGTAAAAACAGTGTTAGTTGGGGCTGGGGATGTGGCTCAAGTGGAAGCGCGCTCGCCTGGCATGTGCAGGGCACTGGGTTCGATCCTCAGCACCACATAAAAATAAAATAAAGATGTTGTGTCCACTGAAAACTAAAAAATAAATATTAAAAAATTCTCTCTCTCTCTCTCTTTCTTAAAAAAAAAAAGAGTGTTAGTCTGGCAATGCTTATTCTCAGGAAACAGAAAACCTGTTCTCTGGAAGGAGATACGAAAGTACTTCATTCCTTTCTGCATTGACTCTGTGAATTCATCTTAGATTTTTGTAATAATCACAGGTAAGTATGCAGTCATCTCTTTAGGTCCTGCACGTGCTTATTTTGCAGCAGCTAAAATAGTGAGTTGATGCCTCTTTGAACCTCTTTCTATTTTCTTTCATAAATGTTAATTCTAGAAAACACGAGGGCAGCCAGAGATAGAAGAAGGTGTATATTGTTACACAAGGGGCTCCCACCCCAGAGTTTTTCTGAACAAGTAATCCTCCTCCTATTTTTGCTGCCATGGCTATTTTTGGTGTTGCTGCTTCTGCTCTTGCTGCTGGTAATGATGATGAAGAAGAACCAGGGATTTGGCAAGTGTGTAACGTGGCAAATCGCATCATAAACATTAAAGAATCCCCCCTGGAGTTAGTGAAAGAGTATTAAGAACAAGCCTGACTAAGACAAATTAAAGAATCTTGCCTTTAGTTCCAGCCAGCTGATAGTCACAGACAGTATCCTGCTGTGGTTGGGCTGCTTCTGAAGATGTTCCGTCTGGACTCCAAGACGGGCTTCCATTGGCACCAGTTCAAGTCCTGGCACTGAGACAAATCTCTGTGGCCTCAGGCAAGAGTCTCAACTTCCTCCTCTGAAAGATGGAGATTACAGCAATCATCTCAACAGGTTATTGTAAGAATTACATATGAAAATGCATGCAGTTGGGCACTGGAAAGCAAATGTCAGAGCTTAAAATTGGACCCTACATGTAGGGGATGTGTCTGTCACTCACTGGCCACTTAAAAAATGCTGCCTGGGAGTTACATTTTTATGTATGTTTACTTTCTCTCCCTTCAACTATTATGCTCGAATTCAGGACCCCCAGAAGACCACCAGAGACCAAGATCAATGTAAGCAGCAAAGAGGTGTTTATTGCTTGCTAGCTCGGTCCTCCGCGTGCACACAGCAACTGGTGACGCTGAGAGGCCCCAAGCCTAGGGTTTGCAACAGTTTTATACACTCTTTGGGGAAGGCAGGGACTCCACATACATCATAGCATCTCTTAGCAAATCATCATACACTGCGGGGAAATCATAAAACAACTCTAAAACATGATTAGCACATTCACTGGTGGGAACAAATTGGGTAGGGGTGATTGGTTACTACAAGAGGAGGATTCCTTTAAAATGATTGGTTTAAGCCATGAGGGAAATACTTGCTGAACTACATGGTTTCAAACAGATTATCAACCACCATAAACTACTGGGAGGGTCATCTGGCATCCCAGGTATTTCCCTGTCTCATGCTGATTGGTGGCTGCTAGGGGGTTGCTATGGGTCCTCACCTAGCCTGACTGAGTCAGGGACACCTGGTGCTGCAGATCTCTCCTGTTGTTTGTAGATAAACAACTCAGCAGGGTGGATATGTGCCTAGGAGTGCTCTGTGGGTTTTTCCAAGGACAAGAGTCACGCCCCCTTCCTTGGATAGGCTTTGCTCTGAGGTAGAGGCTGGTTTTTCTCACAATCACATTGTGGGATCATCTAGAAAAGAGCCCAATTTCTTTACCTGTTTATATCCCTCTGTGAAGTCCATTTCCCTGCTCTAAGTGCTTGAGAAATGAAAGCTGATAATGGTGATCCATTTCAGCACCCTCAGTATTCAAGTATTTTCCTGTCATAGGCAGGGGCACATGTTTCTTCTTCAGGTGTGAATCACTAACTTCAATGTCATTATATACATTTCATAAGAATAATTACCACAAAGAGTAAGGTACTAGAGAGCAGGGACACTTTTAAAATATTCTACTTACCTATTATCCTATCTTACCTACCCATCTATCATCTGTCTGTCCATCTGTCTGCCTGCCTATCTGTTTACCTACCTAAGTCTGCATGTTAGGCAGAGCTAAACTGGGGATATAATCTTAATAATAACTCTGACAAAAATTGCCCTGATGATGAAAATGTAATCTTTATCCAAAAGGTGCCATAAAATGTCTCCAGACTTCATTTACTTTTTTAAAAATTCTAATTTTTATAGGTTACTTTTAGTTATAAACAAGAATAGGATTCATTTTGATATAATTATAAATGCATGAAATATAATTTGTTCTAATTCAGTTTCCCTTTCTCTCTCCTCCTTCCCTCCCGTTTTTTCCCCCTCTACTGTACTGATCGTTCTGCTATTTATTTGTAGTTTTTTCGAATTAGTGTCTTGTGGATGCACATGATGGTGAGATTCATTGTGGTATATGTACATAGAAAATTTAGGCCAGATTCATCCCACTACTTTCTCTATTTCATTCTCCTTCCCTTTCTTTCATCAAACTTTGTCTACTTGACTGATATTTCTTCTATTCTTTTTTTAAATACCCCTTTCTTATTTTGGATTAGCTTCCACATAGCAGAGGAAACATTCTACCCTTAACTTTTGGGAACTGGCTTATGTCACTTAGTCTCCAGTTTCATCCATTTACTGGCTAATGGCAGAAATTTCATTCTTCTCTATGGCTGGGAAATAATCCCTTGTGGATATATACAACATTTTCTTTATCCATTCATCTGTTGAAGGGCACCCAGGTTGGCTTAATAACTTGACTATTGTTAATTGAGCTGCTATAAACATTGAAGTGGCTGTGTTGCTGTAGTATGCTGATTTTAAGTCCTTTGGTTATAAACTGAGAAGTGGGATAACTGGGTCAAATGGAGGTTCCATTCCTAGTTTTTTTGAGAAATCTCCATACTGCTTTCCAGAGTGGTTACACCAATTTGCAGTCACACCAGCAATGTATGAGTGAAACTTTTCCCTTATATCCTTACCAACAATTATTATTACTTATATTCTTGATAATTGACATTTTGACTAGAGTGAGATGAAATCTCAATGTAGTTTTGATTTGCAGTTCTCTAATTGCTACAGATGTTCAATGTTTTTTTTTTCATGTTATTTGATCTTTTGTATTTCTCCTTTTGACAAATGTCTGTTTAGATCCTTTGCCCATTTATTGATTGAGTTATTTGTTTTCTTTTCCTTTATTTTTGATGTTAACTTTGTATTTACTTTTGATATATGATAGCTAAAAAATGAAACATAAACACTCCACGACAAAGCATGTGTTGTTTTAATTCAATTAACCACTATAACAATTTATTATAGCATATTTTCTTATTCCTACTTATTTTGCCAAAGATTGCACTGTCCTTGTTATTTTCTAGGGTACTTATACTCTGCTGCTGTCCACTGGCAACGAGCTGCATGTCCCAGGTGTGGAACCTAAGGAGTCACCTGTCCTCAGAGAAACCTGTGGAAGTGGGAGGGAAGTACAGATCTAAACAGGTTTAGCAGCTGCTCCTTTCTCCCGATGGGGCCTTCAAGAGGATGGCACATCTTCAGTTGTCTTTGCCAATTTCACATTCAATCCTTTTCAAGCCCCTGACTGTAATCATTGCCACATCCCATAGCCTTTCATTTGGGGCAAAGCAATTGTTTTTGTTAGTGTTTCTCCACTGAGCCTTTTTATGTTCTAAGGTTATCTTGATTCAAAGGCTCACACCTGAAAAATAGCCTCCTCCAGGTCATGCCTCTCTCCATCCTCTTTTTCTACTCTTCCTGTCATATTGTCACTAGTTTCGATTCTCATTCCTGATTGAGAATCTTTTTTCTTTCACATCCCTCAGCCCCCAGGAATTCTTGCTCTCCCTCCTTCTAGACACCTAATAGAGAGAAGGAGATGCCTGACCTTCAAGGCTTTTCTTCTACGATACAGTTAGGGCAGGGAGAGGGACCAAACATTCCCACAGAAGCATTTCCTGGAATTCCTAGAGGGCAAGGTTAAATGCAAATTGAGTAGATCTCTCTAATTTTACCTGGGACCATTCCCAACAATCCCTTCTTTGCTGAGTACTAGCATTAAGGAGTAGAAATAGCACATTATATGGAGGGATCTCCTTTTCCCATCAAGCGGTGACATGCTGTTTTGTCTAGATATGCATACTCAGTAGTCCTCCCTGACTCTGAGCTGCCTGGCACCAGACACCATCAATCAGGAAATCAGGAAGCCATCTAGTGCTGCAATTCTCACTCCTGCCTCTGCCAAGGCCCAGCCCCAGAGAAACTGATGCAATTGTCCAGACATAGGTCCAGGCACCAGTGGTTTTCTTAAAGCTTCCCACATGGTTTAAAGGGTTGAGAATCCTGGTTTCAATTTTCAGAAATCATCTACTCCCTGTTTTCCTTCTTTTTTTCTTTTTTTCCTTCTCGCTCAGATATTCTTGGCAGGTTGTGCTGTTCAGTGCTTCTAACTATGCCCAGTGGTACAGCTTTCTCATTCCCCAGCATCAGTCACCTGGGAATGCTGGGCAGAGCTGCAGTCTTCTGAGTCCTATTGAAGACTGAAGATTTCGAATCTCTAGGGATGTTACAGAGGGCTCAGTTACCCTGGTGTGCTCAGGTCTGAGAAGTAATTATTCTAGGAATTTCAGTAATAAAACCAGAACAGTCTCGAGCCAACGGACACTCACCTTAGAAGGATTCAGTGTGTTTTTTAACCATGTTCCACATGCAAACATTATGCACAGTATGATCACCCCTTTTCAGGCCAACTCACTTCCTTCCAGCAGAGTTTCTCTTGTCTTCCAGGGAGGGAAACTGCCGCGACCCCTCGCCGGCAAGGGAAAACACGACACAGGATTCTTCTTTCAGCAGTTTATTCAGGCCTTGATTCATGTATCATCTTCTAGTGCCCGCCTGCCGCCACACCCAAGCACAGCTTAATAAAGCCTCCAGCATACCAATCTTAAGCTGCCACGTGGACCTTTCTCATAGGGTGGTAAGGGATTGCGTGCCAATTCTCCATATTAGGAGTTGTTTATCACAGGCCACAGTGGAAGCCGGCGCCATCTTCTAATGGCGGCCTCGGTCTAATTAGAACGGCTCACCACAGTTCCCCCTTCTATTTTATATAACAATGCAGGTGAAAGTAGAGGTCCTATCCCACTGTGCAGAAGTGGCTGCAATGTATGGTTCAGTCCTAAGGAGGGCCCTTCCCTAGACCTGGTCCCATATCAGCCGACGCCTTTTTTCGTAGGGCGGGGCGTGGACGTCAAACCCACATGCAATAGGACATGCTTTCCTTGAGGTCC